>NC_066617.1:74931823-75035322 GCF_025201925.1 Gopherus flavomarginatus | reverse complement strand
TAGAAAAACACCCTGCTGAATGAATATATATAATTCAGTTTTACAAGATGGTTTTATGCTCGTTTGCTCCACAGTACTAGTCAAAACATGACCAGAGAAAACAAACTCAAAAGAAAAAGAGAGGAGACAGCTGCAAAAGGAAAATTTACCAGCATCAGTGGATGACATGCCCAGTAATATATTTTGCTTATTGGTTTAGTTGTTTCTATGAGGTTTTGTATTTTAAGTAAATACACAGGTGTGGGGGGAGAGAGAGAGATGGTAAAATTCAGTTTTGTAAAATGTATGTTTTTTTCCCTCATAGGCATGGGCAACCTTTCTGAAAATGCTGTAGTCAGCGCTACAAGCACAACTCCTCCAGAAGAACTACCAAAGAACCAAAAATCTGCTTTGAGACCTTTAACAACGCAAACAGCACTGAAGTGCAGATGAAGCATCGGGCAGCCCAGACCTCATATACGTGAAACCCAAGGACAAAACAAAAGACTCTGGTAAAAAGCAACACACAAACAAAAACTCCTGTTGCTCAGCGGCTACAGCCACACCAAGCCCTGAGAAAACTGTGAGCGTGAAAATGCCCACGTTCACAAACCCAGAGCACGCACTCTAGGGCTCTGAAGGTGCGCAAACCTGGAGCATGTGTGTATGGGCTCCGTATAAAAAACCACGGACTAGAAGCTTCTGCGATGCCAAGGTGTTGCAACCACACACACACAATTCCAGTTCCTCAGCGGCCACCGCCACAGCAAGCCCTGAGAAAACTGTGAAAGAAAATGCCCACGTTCACAACCCGGAGCATGCGCTCTAGGGGTTGTGAATAAAACACCGAGCACTGACAAAAACATTCTCCCAAAACCATAAGCTCGCCACAGCTCCCCCAAGTTCTAGTGTTTGGGAAGAGTTTGATGCTTCCATCAGAAAAATGATGGATGCTGTATCCTCGGGGAGTCTAAAAGAACGGCCTTCTAGAAAGACTTGGGAAAAATATGATGCTTTGTGCAGAGCAATGTTAAAAGACAGGAGGGCTGAAAAGGGTGTCTCTGAGCAGGCATGACTAGTCGTGGAAAGGGGCCTGGCTAAAAGGGGCACCCTCCAGGGTACACATCAGCTCATGTGTAAACAAAAGGGGGGACAGCGCTTGAGGGATAAACAGATGGCTGCCAAAAAGTTTCAGGCCAGGGTGGCTGTAAAAATCTTAAAAAGGGCTAAAGAGGTAATGAGGAAAAAAAAACAAAGAGAGATGCCTCCTACTGGAGGCTCTCAGACTGGCTTCTCTGAAAATGGGGAGATGGAATCAGACTCTGGTTTAGCAAATTCCCCAGAGGGCTCTCTAGACAGGCCCCATTCTACTTCCAATGACCCTCATGGAGGCTTCTCAGAGTTTGACTCCCAAATAGCATCTGATGTAGAAGATCCCGCTAATGATCCTATAGAGGAACTCCCAAGTAACCCCGAAAATGCAGAGGTGTATATGGAAAGAGTGAGAAGTTGGCAACGTGAATTACATAGATTTGGGGGGTCGATATATTGTGAGGAATTTCGTTTTGTCAATCTTGAGCAAGTAAATTCAGCTCAGCGGGTTGTTGAAGCCATACACCAGGGAATACAGTTGGTACTCGATGATGTTAATGGTAGGGTAGGCCCTGATGATTACGTTCAGTTACGTTTAGAGAGCCGTAATTTAGCTAACCCTTTGTTTTCAGTCAGAAGAACTAGGGATGAGCTATCTGCTGAGGATTTCTTAAATCAGACCTCAAAGCTGCTACAGAGCAATAGAGAGTTGCATCTCGATGGGACATTGCGCCTTGTTGTGACAGTTGTTAAAAACAGGGGGGGGTGCTCGTAGAGTTTTAAATTCTATCCTTAGTAGTCAAATTATTCATAAAAAAAGACAGTGTTTGTAGACCTGACTTACACCGTACCAATCTGTGTTTTGGGTGGCCTTTTGGCCGTCATGTCCGATCGTAAACCTACGGACACGGAATTGTTAGCGGAGGCGAGAAAGTTGCATGAGAAACTGGGGTGGTCAGATCAAAAAAAGATTCTGGTCAGTGACGTAGCAAAATTTGAACAGCATTTAGGAGTGAACATACACGTGGTGCTGTATACGGAAAAAGGTGGCTGGGGCTTTTAAAAACAGGAGGCTAGCTACTCCCAAGACTTATTTCATCCTGTTGCACGATGAGCATTACTATGGAGTTCTGGATGTGAAAAAGTTGTTTGGAGCGAAAAATTATTGTGAGTTTTGCCACACTGTGTACAGCCACGACCACTCTTGCAGGTATCGTTGCCGCCTCTGCTTGAGTGTAACGTGCTCAGACAGCGTGGGCGTGCAGCTGCGGTGTCCTAGCTGTAGACTGTATTGTCGATCCAAAGAATGTTTAGACAGACATGTCGACTGTGCATCAAAAAACCAAGTTGAATGCCTGTCTAAAACTTTGTGTGATAAGTGTCAGTCTTACGTGAACAAGCGGCATAAGTGTAAAGGGAGGCGATATAAGCAGTGTCAGTTTGATTGTTGGGATGTAGACAGTCACTTTTGTTTTATGGATAGCCTTAGAAAGCCTGAATCCTCAGAAAAGTATATTTTTTTATGATTTTGAATGCATGCAGGAGACTGGGTTGCACACTCTCAATTACATTTTTGCTATGTCCTTAATCCAGAAAAATCCTGGGAATTTAAGGGCGATGAGTGTCTGTCTGTCTTTGTTAAGACCTTTATCGGCAAAGAGTTTCGCGACTATACGTTCCTACCACACAATTCCAAAGGTTATGATGCGTACTTCATCGTTAGGCAGTTACTGAAGGAAAAGATGTGCATAGAACTGATCACTCAGGGTAGTAAACTAATGTGCGTGGAAGTGAAGGCCCTGGGGATTCGTTTTATAGACTCTTCAAACTTCTTGCCCATGAAGCTTAGCAAGCTACCGCAGGCAATGGGATTTGAAGGGTGCAAAGGTTATTTTCCACATTTTTAACACTGTAAAAAATCAAAATTATGTGGGACCTATGCCCAGTGTGGCACACTATGGTGTAGAAAGCATGATGCCCAGGGAGAAAACAGAGTTTCTCGACTGGTATCGGGACCACAGTTCTGAGGTGTTTGACTTGCAGAAAGAGCTCGCGTATTACTGTCAGCAGATGTCAAATTTTGAGACAGGCTTGTATTCTATACAGAAAAGAGATTATGAAAATGACGGAGAAGGGAGATGTAGTAGAGAAAGAACCTGGTAAATTCACCGAAGTAAAACTGTGCATAGATCCATTTCCAGTACATAACACTGGCATCTGTTTGCATGGCTATGTACAGGTTTATGTTTTTGGAGCCTAACACAGTAGCTCTTCTGCCTCCAGACAACTATCACAGGCAGAAAAAAAGATATTCAACCCATCTATTCAGTGGCTGTTGTATATCTCTTACAAAGAAAATATACAAATACGGCATGCTTTACAGGGTGGGGAACTACAGGTAGGCCCCTACTTTTTAGACGGTTATGCCGATGTTGATGGGGTACGCACAGCCTTTGAGTTTAATGGATGTTTTTTCCACGGCTGTGTCACCTGTTGTGTGAAAAAGCACAAAATCCTATGACAGGGACATCTTTTGGGTTTCTTTATTACAAGACGCAGCTCAAGGCTGACTATCTGAAACGACTTGGTTTTGTAGTGAGGACTCTTTGGGAGCACGAGTGGGAGGTGATGAAAGAAACAGACAGGGAGCTGGCAGACTTTTTAAACCGAGCCCAGTTACCCCAGCCTCTTGTGCCTAGAGATGCTCTTTTTTGGGGGAGAACAAACGCTATCCGCCTGTATTACAAGCCTAACCCCTGGGAAGAAATCCACTATTATGATTTTACCAGCCTGTACCCTTTCGCAAACAAAACCAAAGAATACCCTATCGGACACCCCGATATACTTTATGACAAATTTGGACCCCTGGCAAATTATTTTGGAATTGCAAAAGTTAAAGTTTACCCCCCACGAGGTCTCTTTTTTCCATTGTTACCCGTCAGAGTGGGTGGCAAGCTTATGTTCCCGCTATGCCAAACCTGTGCGGAAACCGAGCAGCGGGAGATATGCACCCATACTGACGAGGAGCGGGCCATCCTGGGGACTTGGTGCACGGTGGAATTGAACGCGGCTATAGCGAAGGGGTACGTGGTGGCTGAAATCTATGAAATCTGGCATTTTAATGAAAAATCTAAAACTCTTTTCAGAGTACATAAATTACACCTCGCCGCCAGAAACAAGAGGCTTCAGGGTATCCCAGTTGGTGCACCAACGAGGAAAAACAAAATAAGTACATTAGCGATTTCTACCAGAAAGAAGGCGTGCGTTTACCCCAACACGAGATCAGATCAAACCCTGCTAAACGCCAAATCGCTAAACTGTTTTTAAATTCTCTGTGGGGTAAATTCGGCCAAAGAACCAACCTACCCAACACAGCATCGTGAGAGACCCTGACGAACTCTTGCAGTACCTATTTTCCCCCAATTACAAGGTTTCATCCTGCGAGTTTATCGATGATGAAACAGCGTGCGTGTCTTGGAAGCACGCAAAAGAACGGTACTCTGTCTCTGGCAATATCAATGTTGTCATAGCCTGTTTCACCATCGCTTATGCCCGCTTAGAATTATACAGTCTGCTAGACGGTTTGCAAGAGCGGTGCCTGTACCATGACACTGACTCGGTGATATTTGTGAAAAGGGAGGGTGCCTGGAATCCCCCTCTGGGGGATTATTTAGGGGAGCTCACAAGTGAGCTCCCGCCAGATCAACACATCACCGAGTTTGTGTCGGCAGGCCCAAAAATGTATGGGTATAAGCTGTCTGGAGGAAAGGCCTGTATAAAAGTCAAAGGTATTTCCCTAACCGTAGCAAACTGTGAAAAAATCAACTTTGACAGTTTAAAAGATCTAGTCCTGGACTACTGCACGGGTCTGCGAGATAACGAAAACACCTCAAAAAAGATAGAGGTGCAGCAGCCCTCTATCATAAGAAATAAAAACCAGTGGCAAATAGAAACAAAAACCCTTAAAAAGACACAAAAAGTGGTTTATAACAAGAGGGTCCTAGGAAAAGGTTTTAAAACCCTGCCCTACGGCTTTTGAAAAAAATGGATACGAGGTGGAAACACTCCCCTTTTTTCCGCATTTTCTTGGGGGCCTAGCAACTGCGGAAAAAGTTACTTTATAAAAAATGTGTTGAATAATGCCAAACAAACACTATCTGTTATGCCTGAGAATATCGTGTGGTGTTACAGTTGTTGGCAACCTCTGTATAAAGAACTGCTCTGTAAATATCCCTTTATCAATTTTATGGAGGGGTTGCCTGATGCTTTGGATGATGACAGTTTGTTTCCTACTAATAAAGTAAATATGGTTATCATAGACGATCTGATGAACTCTGCTTGTAAAAGCGATGAAATCGAGAAAGCTTTTACCAAGTACGTGCATCACAGAAACCTGAGCATTATGTATATAGTTCAGAACGTATTTTGTCAGGGAAAAAAGAGTCGCACAATTAACCTAAACACGAAGTACATGGTTCTGTTCAAAAACCCCAGGGATAAATTACAAATCGCTACGCTCGCTCGGCAAATGTACCCTGGCAAAGCTCAATTCTTTCTAGAAGCTTTTGAGGATGCTACCAAAAGACCTTCTGGCTACCTGGTGGTGGATTTAAATGCTTCCACACCGGAAGCTTATAGACTAAGAACCGGTCTTTTCCCTCCAGACTGGCCAGTGGTTTATACTTTAAAAAAAACAACAGCTGGATATAAAAAGAAATGACTCATCGGCAGGTCCCTTTTTAACAGCTAGGACTGCTGACTGAGAACATGTCTTGCTGCGTGAAGGGAAACCTGGGCCTTTTAAAATTACTTAGCAAATCGTCCCCGCAGCAAAGGAAGGCTATTCTGTGTTCGGCCTCTGACGATCTAGTAATGGCCATCTCAGAAATAGCACTCAATACCTTAAAAGGAAACATACCTTTAATACAAAATCAAGTGCGTGTGTTGAAAAAGAAACGCACGCTTATAAAAACTTTGTGTAATAAGAGCGTTTCACTTAAAAGAAAAAAGCATCTGGTAAAGCAGTCTGGGGGGTTTATTGGGCCTCTGTTAAGTTTTGCTATCCCTCTGATAGCAGGGCTTTTAACTAATCGATAATGGAGTATGCAGAAAAAATGTACCTGGTGCCCAGCCACCAGTTGGAGCAATTAAGGGCTCCCCCTCCAGCAGAGGAAAATATCAGAACAACAGCAACTCACTTACTGGACGCTGAAATGAAGTCTGTTCTTCAAAGAACTGACCTGGCCGAATACGAAAAGGCTAAACTTTACAGCGCCGTGCTTCAAAGGTACCTAACGTACGTGAAGCAAAGCGATGCGGATAAAGGGAAAGTAAGTCTGTTTCTACCGGAACAGGAACAAAGCGTAACTGCCAAACCCCCAGAAACACCAAAGAACTCAGACTCTGTTGCTCAGGAGGTGCTGGATAATGTGAATAAGCGTTATAAAAAAAATGCAATAGTATTGCTAAATAAACTGGGGCAGGATAAAAATCTCTCTTCATGGAACGATAAAGGGTCTTTTGTGTACAAAGGCTCTGTGGTTAATGGTTCTAACATGCTTGACTTAGTCAGGGCTGTCACCCAAACTCGCTCTGTACCTAGCAAACGTGTACCTAAAGGATGGGATGTGTTTATGAATGCCATGGTGGAACTGAACGTACCATCTTCTGTCATGAGCAATGCAGCCAACAGAGACCTTTTGGAACGCCTCAAGGCCTCGACTGCTGACACCGGGGTGGATCAGGAATCTGTGACCCCTTTTTTGCCCTATTAAAAAAAAAAAAAGATGGGCTAAAAGAGCCCAATGGCTCCGTGTGTAATGTTTTTCACATTCTAAAAATTTTAAAACTTGTAATGTTTTGCTTTAAATAAAACATTTCTAGATTTGTTTTTTAAAAAATCTGTGAAATTTTTTCAATTGGTCATTTAAAAAAACAAACAAACATCAATTTCTTTAAACCCCTAACCTAGGGTGCTTTATTGGGTAATATGGCTATAAAAATCATTATAAGATACACATGTCTGGGCTTGTTGAAACATGTTTTGAGCAAGGCTAGGCATGCCCAAAAATTTAAATTTATTTTTTACAAAATTTATCACCATCTGGTCATTTTGCACTAAGTCATCAGAATACAATTTTAAAATCCAGTCAAAAGATAAACCCTTGCTATGATGATGTAAAAAAAACACGCAGTGATAGCCACAGGCGACGGAGCGGGGGTCTTGTAATTGTCTATTGTGAAACACCATGTCTGTGGCATTTCTGTTTAAAAACTTCATAATGCTTTTAGGAAACAACACGCTGTTCGGGGGTTGCCCATATGAGTCAAAAAACTCTCCACGGTTATGCTCCGACAGATACAGGGCGAGCCAGTGTTCACCCAGTTGGTTGTGTGGGTGCGTGTTCACCACCAAACCTAGGGGCCTCTGAGACAGCTTGCCTCCAGGGAGCCAATCACAAGGGAACGCATCTAAGAAATTCTTTTTCGTGTAAGGATCCGTTGATAAGACACGTGAGAGCTGCACGGTGTCCATGTTCACATATAGTCAAACAGAACGTTTCTTCTCTGATTTATTTCTATGACATTGTCAAAACTCCCATATACAATCATATTGACGGTAATGGTTAAAGCCTTTCCAAACCGTATTTCTGCTCTCAGGTTCCCGGTTTTAATCAGGGAATAGTGATCTGCGCATTCCTGATCGGGAGACAGGTCAAAGGCAAACAAGGTGTAACCCTGTGCAAACTCCTCACGGTCGATTAACAGAGAACGATCTTTCATGTGTTTACCAGCTGTCTGTACCAGATTCATGTATTCTCTCATACAGCGTCCTGCCTCGAAGTCCGGTTGCAGAGGCTTGGTTGGTACCTGTTCACCATCCACATACAGGGCCACAAAATTAATATCGTAATGTTTAAAATGAAAGAGATTTTTAGTGTAACTGCCGCTAAAGGCATCGTTATCCACAAATCCCTAGACAAGCATTTGGGTAACTGTCCCAAGAACAGGTTTTCCTGGTTACTGACCCTGCTGCCTGCAGGGATGCTAAACACTTTCATTCCCACACAGTCCACGGGGTATTTAGCATTAGCGGCAAGCAGGGCCTCCGCATGCCCCAAACGGACACCCGGGGCCACCTGTACTTTCTTCACAAAAAGAGACGCTGATACAATGCGCAGTTTAAAGCCTTCAGCCGCACTGCCCATTAAACAGAAGGCATCTTTACTGCGTGTCAGTTTAATTTTCACATCCACTCCGTTTAACAAAAGTTTTTCTTGAAAAAACAGGTCACTGTGTAGATGGCCCAGCAGCTCTACCATTCTGCTCTGGGCCGTCAGCTTTGCACGCTTCACAAACCCTAGATTCTCTCCATACAACTCTGTTTTTTCATGTTGTCCAGCAGTGTCTTTGTAAAACAGGCCGGCAGAAAATTGCGTGACGAGGGTGTCATCGCTGTAATTGAGCACTGATTCTATAAAGGCCTTGTAAGGGTAACAGTTGTTGCTTTGGCTTACAAGGCGGTGTCCCAGCGTAACATCCAACTGACTGAAAATAGAGGCCACGGGGTAATTCACCAGGCCCACTTCGGCGTTCGCAGCAAGTTCAGTTCCGTCTCCTTTTACAATCTTGCAACACAGGTAAAGCAGCGTGTTGTTTAAATCCATATAATCTATGCCATTCCCTGCTATAAAAAAGTCAATGGGGGCAGACTCCGTAACGGCCGATAGAGGTGGCACCTCGATGTAAATGCTTTTCTCGATGCTGGTCTGCGTAGGGGCTATTTGAAACAAGTCTAGTTCGGATTTGGTGCACTCTTCAGACCCGCAGTGAACAAAAGCCATATTGATTAAAATATGTCTCTTTTACCAGGCAGAGCGCGTCTCCTCTTTTGCCCAGGCTGCTTCTTGGACTTTCGTTTATGGCCGGCCCTGCGTGTCAAAGCCCTTCTTTTAAAAGGTTTTGGGGGACTTGTGCGTCGCGGGTATGACGTATTTCTCTTTCTTTTCTTCCTCCTTTTAATGTACATCAGCCCCGATCCTTCCTGTGAAGCTGTATTCCCCACCTTCTCCAGAACAGCATGGGAGACATGACCTACCACATCTTTAGCTATGTTTTGAGCGGCAGTTTTTACGTGGGGCTTAATAATCTCTAGCCCCCTCCTCAAAAGCGGTACAGCTTTTCGAAAGAGGCTACGAAATATTCCACCCACACCAGCCCCGTACATCACGGGGGCCCCATGATATCCAGGAAGGGCGTATCCAGCCTGGGCTTTGTAATAGTTCCTGTAGATGGTGGGGTCACCATAATTTTTTAGGATCGCCATAATAGTGTTTTTTTTGCTTTTTAGAAACCTCGCTCTTTCCGCGGTTGCAAATGCAGCTTGATGATCACCTTGCCGAAGCGAAATGAGACATGTCTGTTCTGATCTGTCTTTATTTCAATGGTAATGGTGTCGATGTGGTGTTTACTAACAGGAACGTAATGAGGTTTATCATAGGTGATGGTAACAAACTCATTGTTCCTTCCTTGGACAGGGACGCAGCGTAACAGGAGAACAGAAAAGTCCCGCACAAACTGGTGTTCTACAATATCCGTGTACAGATACAAGGAGTCAAAACCCCCTGTAATGTCTGCCGAGAAGGGAAATTTTTGGACGTTGCATTTTGGGCCCAAACCCAAAATGTTAGCTAGTTCCCTGCCAGTAGAAAACCCATAGTTAAAATTGGTAGATTTAAGTCTCACTTTTCTACCTACAGGGTCGTAGTTCATGACCATCTCAGGCGGTCCTTGGTGACAAGCCATGGTGCTGTTCATATGCTCCAGTAATTCGGGTATGGTCGAGTAATAACCTCGTCGTAGGATGAAATTCCACTTCATATCTTCAAAGGTAATTTCAAAAGGAGTGTCTTCATTGATAGTATTCCAGCTGTGCGGGTATTGTATTTCCACTAACCCCACCTCCCAGGCACCTGGGAGATCCAAGGGCTTAATTAGCCGTATTGTAAAGTTCGAGATGGTGTTTTGGGGAAAAACTGCAGAGCTGGCATTGCTGGGCAAAGTGATGTAAAACCCGCCGTCGCTCATTATTATTTTTTCTTCTATCTGTCTTTGTAGGAGGAATTGGTTTTTTTTTTTCTCTCTTTGGTTTGTGTCTAAATGTCACAGAGTTGAGAAGCTTCCACCCAGCTGTTAAACTTATCAGGCCAACCCAACCATTTTACCAGTAAGTGTTTTTTTCTCCCTTTTCCTTTCTCCGCTAGAATTTTTTCAATTCTGTAAATCCTGTCTCGTTTGGGGTTTACTTTTTGTAATTCTTCAGGGTAAAAAGATCCAGTAACTGCCTCACCTTCGTAATCTTTTAATCGGTATGCAGGTCTTTGGCCCCTGGTTAAGGCTTCATCCACTATGAATATCTCATCGGTAAATGTCTGTTCATAACCTTTTTCAAAAGCACCTTTGGTTTTAGATAGTCTTACGTGATCGCCTTTTCTAAAAGGGGGAACAACCTGTTTTATTTTAAAACTGTCTCCGTAAACCGATTTCCACACCTTCAGAGAATTTGAAGGGTTAACATCAATGGGTCTGGTACGTATAGTTCTGTGAAAGCTCTGGTTATAACTCTTTATAAAGTCAGGTAAGACGTCAATGTAGCGAAAGGTGTTATGGGCTGTAAAATATCTCCACATCCTAGTTTTTAAAGTTCTGTTAAATCGCTCCACAACCCCTGCTTTGACTTCATTATTAGTAAGAAAATGGTGAACCCCATGCCGCTTTAACAATCCACTTAAAGGTTTGTTTAAAAATTCTTTCCCCCGATCGGTTTGTAATTTTTGAGGCACGCGACCTTCGCTGAAAATAGCTTTAAAGGCCTTGGATACCTCACCACTTGTCTTGTCTTTTAGGCATAAGGCCCAGGCATATTTGGATAAAATGTCTATCACTGTTAAGATGTACTTAAAGCCACTGTTGTGTTTGGAAAACTGATGCATATCCACGAAATCTGCCTACCACTGTGCATCCACATCTGAAACAATAGTCTTGTTTCTTTTAAAATGTATTCGAGCTGGTTTGTGTAAAGTGTAAGCATCCTGGTCTGAAAGCCAAGCTGTTACCTGTCTTCCATTTAAAGTTTTACTATGCTTTCTGGCCACTTGAAAAAGAGGGTTCACTCCGCCAAAGCTCCCAACTTCCCTGGGATTGTAATATATTTTCTTTAACAAAGCCGTCGGTATAGACATGACTGTTACTGGTACCATCTTTTACTACCACAAGTATGAAAGGGGACACGCTCATATTGACACATTTAAATACATTTTATTAATTGCCTGGTTTAACATGATCTTTTACAGCCGCCTGTAAAATGGACGCCATAACTGCTACCATAAGGGAGTCTGAGCTGTTTCATTCTTCCATTTTGTGATTTTTGGCTTTAGATATGTCTCTCAGAGAGCAGTAAAAACAGCTGACGCGCAAGTTCTTAAAGGCCTCTAGAAAGGCATCGTCGAGCTCCTGAAAGATTTTCAGAAAAAGAAACAGAGTAAGTACCCCAGCTGCTGGGTTTTTTTTTTTTAATTTACACAAACCCCCGGTTCCTAACTTCATTACCCACCCCCTCCTCTACCACCATTTCTTAATCGTTCATTTACCTGAGCGCCATCTTTTCCATTTGCCTTGTCCACCGGTGACTCTCCCAAGCGGCGATCTGAGGGGGTGGACAAAGAGAGGCCATCAGGCTCCTCAGGGTGCCTCACGAGGGTTTTCTGGTCGGTTTCAGATGTATCCATCGACTGGTTGGCCAAAGGGCTCCTCTCAGTCATTCCCTCCTCCTCCTCAGAACTGTCGCTGGTGTAGTGCCTGTGCCACATAAGTATGGTGCTCAGGTCAAAAACAAAGCCCGAAGTTCTAACAGGGGTGGTAAAGGAGTCCATGTTTTCCTCTCAGCAGCCTTTCCACGCTTTCTAAAACATGTGTCCTTGGTAAGAAATGGCCGCCTCCTGTTCGGCGCTGGTACTTATGGGTATTGGTGCTGCACTCGGGTTGGCCGAGGGTCTTGGGAGGAGTTCTTAGAGGGGTCATCCTGGTTGGTCAAAATCTCCTCTCGGGGTGGTCCTTTTGGGAGGAAACCCCTCCTGATTGGTAGAGGGGTGGTGGGAGGAGTTCTTAGAGGGGGTCACATGACCCACTTTTAGATAGGTCACCCGCCCCCGGAAGTTGCCCTGATTGGTCAAATCTCCTCTTGGGGTGGTCCTTTTTGGAGGAAACCCCTCCTGATTGGTAGAGGGTGGTGGGAGGAGTTCTTAGAGGGGTCACATGACCCACTTTGCTTCCGGTCATGTGGCCATCTTGACCCTGGAAGTAATACCCCCATAGGGTGGGACTTCTGGTGACAGGTGAGAGGGACTAGAGGGGTCAAGGGGCTGGTTTAGGGGCGGGGTTAGGGTTTGATTGATGGTAGGGCCATTATACTACTTTTGTGTCTCTTTGGGAAACTGGGAATAGTTACTTTCCAAATATATGAAGCTTCCATTTTTCACTCTGCGAGGTCACACAATGTCAGATCTTAATCCTGTCCCTGGTCCGGGTCTGAATATTGCCCATCTTGATGGGAGACCATTTTAAATTTGAGGGGAAAATTCCATATTTGGGGAAAGGATGAAACATTTTTTGTGTGAGGCTGGTTTCTTTTTTCAAATGGCAGCTGTTTGAAGCTGTTCAGGAGTTTGCAGAGCTAGAAAACAGGCATTAGTGGGCAGACTGCAAGTAAGGCAGTTAAAGGTGCAGTAGATCCCCAAATACTGTAATTTGCTACAATAGAATGCAACCAAAACATCCATTGCAATGGGCATATTCTGAACATGATTAGTACTTTAGGGCTCTGAGTCAAAGCCAGTGAAGTCAATAGGAATCTTTCCATGTACTTCAACGAGCTTTGAATCAGGCCCTGTGAAGGGGAAGAGTTTGAGGAGTGTTAAAATGAGCTGTGGCTAGAAAGACTTTCCTCCACAAAAATGAATTGATTAGAGGAAGAATAAATATTTCTTGTTTGCTTTTTTGTGAGTTCATTCGTCATCTCTTATTGGAGCAGTGGCAGTACAATGCCATATGTTTTTTCATTGTTCCAGAACCTCAACTGCAAGCCCAACAATATGTGGTTTAATGACCCTGTTCCGCTCTACTGACTCTGCTAACTGGTAGCAATTAGTTGATGCTAAAAGCATCTGCATGTGCCTGGAATGCAAAGTGGCTTTAATAAATGTAGCGTACACACAGAAATGGAAGTCCTGGGCAGGATTTGGGTTTAGAGGCAAAATGAATGGGATTCATTCTCCTCTCATTTACATCAGTGTAACTTCATTGATATCGATGGGATCACTCCCAACTTACATTGGTGCCAGAGGTGAATCAGTCCCAGTCGCTCTTAGCTGGAGGACATAACTGGGTCCTGTGTACACTTAAGATTTTTTCAGTTTCTGAGCAGCTCTAATTATCCTGGTTGTAAAAGCACTGGCATCTGATCTACACTAGGGCACCCATTGCTTCTAGCACTGGGAGAGCTGCACTGGTGCTAGAACAACTGGGAGAATTCGAAAAAATACATAACCTCTGACTTCTGGTCTGTAGACATGGCCTAAGAGTAAAAACTCTTGGGTCTGTATTCTCCTCTTACTTATACCAGTTTTACATGGGCGTAACTCTAATAATTTCAATGGCATTGCCAGAGATATACACCGATGAGAGTGTAAGGAGTATCAGGCTACTTTGTTTTATTCCAACTCTGCTCCCAACATACTGTGAGGCCTTAAACAAATCACTCTATGTTTAGCCATCTGTAAAATAGGAAAGTATTATTAGTTAATTATAACTATCTCACAAGTGCTCTGACATTGATTAATGCTGTGAAGGGCTTTGAGACCTTCAGATGAAAAGTGCTAGTACAGTTAATGCAAAGTATTATTCTCATTCCTTTAATATATGAGCACCAAATCTGAACATTCCTGTCTTACCAACTCCTTCCCTCATGTTGCCCTGGGCCCTGCAAGTAGCAGATGAAGTTACGAAAGCATGACAGTTCCAACCAACCTGCAATATAATAAAAATCTACCGTTGTATTATTTCAGTACACATCTGAGAATCTTGGAATAACCTTATCTTACTGGTTGACCATTAGTGCACCATTGATATTTAAGGCAAGTTTCCTCTTGAAAAGGGTGAGGTTGAAATCGAATGAACTGGAACCCATTAGGTTTAATGGACATCTGCAAAATACTACAAGATGCATTAAATACAGGATTACCTGTAAGAGGCTGAAGAAGTAAAAGCTATTGTGGCCTTCCTAGTGTATAAAATTACAGAGAAGACTGCATCTCAGACTCAGGCATCTACTGAGTGCCCAGCCGGATGGAAAGGCTGGGGACTAAGGGTCTCTGTAGAAGATGCAAGGATCCTCTCTCAAGCCAAAAAACAGCAGTGGGGCCAGTTAAGAGACTTCTGCTGCCTCATGGCTGGAATAGCCTCCATAGACCTACAGACCTATTACACCAGAGGACTCAAATAGAATCTAAAGGTATGTCTACACTACAAAATTAGGTTGAAATTTATAGACGTCAGTTTTTTAGAAATCATTTTTATACAGTCGATTGTGTGTGTCCCCACACAAAATGCTCTGAGTGCATTAAGTCAATAGACTGCATCCACAGTACCGAGGCTAGCGTCAACTTCCAGAACGTTACACTGTTGTAGCTATCCCACAGTACCTGCAGCCTCCGCTGTCCATTGGAATTCTAGGTTGAGATCCCAATGCCTGATGGGGCAAAAACAGTGTCATGAGTGGTTCTGGGTACATGTCGTCAGGCCCCCCTCTCCTTCCCTCCTTGAAAGCAATGGCAGACAATTGTTTTGCGCCTTTTTTCCTGGGTTATCTGAGCAGACACCATACCACGGCAAGCATGGAGCCCACTCAGCTCACCATCACCGTACGTCTCCTGGGTGCTGGCAGATGTGGGACTGCATTGCTACACAGCAGCAGCTCATTGCCTTTTGGCAGCAAATGGTGCATTATGATTGATAGCCATTGTCATGTTACTCCTGGGTGCTCTTTTAGTGGACCTCAGTAAGGTCGGTCAGGGGCGCCTGGGCAGACATGGGAGTGACTCAGCCAGGTCATTCCCATCTTCTGCTGAGCACCCAGGAGATGACAATGGCTAGCAATTATACTGCACTGTCTTCTGGTGAGGAGCCAGGAGATGATGATGGCTAGCAATCGTAATGCAGCATCTTCTGCTGGGCACCCAGGAGATGACTATGGCTAGCAGTCATACTGCACCATCTGCTGCCAGCCTAAGATGTAAAAGATAGATGGAGTGGATCAAAACAAGAAACTGACCCAGCAATGTGCACATCATGCTGGTGAGCTCTGCATGGTCACCTATGCTGATTAGCTCACCACGCTGTCCAAACAGGAAATTAAATTTAAAAGTTCACAGGCCTTTTCTTGTCTACCTGGCCAGTGCATCTGAGTTGAGAGCACTGTCCAGAGCTGTCACAATGGAGAACTCTGGGATAGCTCCCAGAGGCCAATACCGTCGAATTGCATCCACACTACCCCAAATTCGATCCGGCAAGGCTGATTTCAGCGCTAATCCCCTCGTAGTAGGTGGAGTAAAGAAATCGATTTAAAGATCCCTTTAAGTCAATAAAAGGGCTTCGTCGTGTGGATGGGTCCAAGCTTAAATTGAGGTAACGCTGCTAAATTTGACCTAAAATCGTAGTGTAGACCAGGCCTAAATCTTTTCAGTCTCTTTCTACATAAGTCTATCCATGCCTCTAATCATTCTCATCACCCATGTCTGAAACCCTTGTCTTTCTCTCCAATATCCTTTTTGAGCTCAAGTGACCTGAACTGAGCCAATCAAAACATTCCCTGAGGCTTTCAAATCTTTCATGTCTATCTAGGCTCAGAGTGGAGCAAACCTGGGCCGGTTTATGGTTTTGCACAAAAAACTGGTGAACTTCGCAGTCCGATGTGATAGCAGGTCATACATATCCTCTTTGAATCTGGGGGGTTGATCATAGCCCAAACTGAAAGGGAAATTGAGGATGCAGTGACAGGAGGTGCAAGTCAAAAAACAAAGTTATCCGTACAAATCCATGTGCATGGAAATGCGTGGGATCATGGGCAGTGAGTTATATACCCACGTGGTGCCCAGTCACCAGCAATATTCGGAGCCCGGGGCCCAGCTCCAACAATGTTTGGGGCCGAGTCTTCCTCTCAGCCCCACCTGCTGCCCCCCCGTGTGTCCCCCAAGTGTCCCCCCACCCCCTCTTGCTGACCCCGTGCATGTCCCTGCCTCTTCCGTGCAGCTCCATGCTGTCTCAGGGTCCTAGTGCCCCCCATATCAACTGCCAGGGCAGACTGACTGAGCCTGCCCTTCTACCTCAAACCCTTCCTTTTTCCAGCGGGGCCCTGCAGCAGCACGGCCCCCCCTCCACCCGCAGTCACTGCTCCTGCCCCATGCTGGGCAAGGAGGCAGCCCCATCCCCCACCCCCAGTGAGGCTACAGTCAGGGGCAACAGCAGGGGAGGAGGCACACGCAGCATCCCCTGGCACCCACCATGGAGGAGGCGAGGGAGATTCCTGGACCTGAGATGGGCCCTAGGAACACATGCAGTGACGGTGGTGGGTGTGAGTGTGCTGCTGGGGGGGGCAGGAAAGGGGGGCTCCTCCCCCAGAGCTTGCTGCTGCCAGCAGAGAAAGGGCTGGAGAGAATCCTCCTCTCTGGCCCCTGTCCTGGAGCAGCCTGCCTGCACCCCAGACTCATCCCCAGCCCTGCTCCACCCCACAGCCCACACCCCCAGTCAGAGCTTTCACCACCCCACCCCACCCTCAACCCTCTGCCTGAGCCCTGAGCCCCTCCAGCACCCTGAACACCTTATCCCCAGTCCCAGCCAGATCCCTCATCCCCCTGCATTCCAACCCTCTTCCTTAGCCCTGAGCCTCCTCCAGCACCCCAAACCCCTCATCTGCTGCCCCAGCCAGAGCCCTCACCCCCCACACTCCTATTCTCGCCCTGAGCCCCTCTCACACCCTAGACCCCTCATCCCCAACCCCAGCAAGAGCCCTCATCCCCCTGCACCCTAACTGCCTGTCCCAACCCTGAGCCCCCTCCTGCATCATGAACCCCTGATCCCCAGCCCCACCCACAGCCCTCACCCCACACCCCACCCCTCTGCCATAGCCCTGAGCCCCCTCCCACATCTCAAACCTCTCATCTCCAGCCCCACCCCAAAACCCTCCCTCCACACCCCCTTTCATCCCCAAACTCCCTCCCAGCACCTGCACCCTGCAACCCTTCTGCACCCCAGACCTCCTCCCCCACCCAAACTCCCTCCCAGAACCTTGGGCAGGTGGGACGCGGAGTTTGGGCAGGGGTGGGTTCTGGGCACCTCCAACATTTCTACAAACTTGCCACCCATGTGATGGGATCATACTGGTCTAATTAAAAACCAGAACACTCACATTTGTTCCAGGAAAACAGCTCTTCAATGAAGGGCTTAGTAAACAATATCTGAAAAAGCTAAAGCCCTAAAGTTTGGTTCCAGCCTCAGGCAAAGAGAGACCCAGAAATTCTAGTACAGTGATGAGGATGGGGTAAATGATTAGATAGATTGGACAAATATACTGGGGCAGATCCCCAGATGGTGAAAATTGTCCTAGCTCCATTGCTTTCGGTGGAGTTATGAGAATTAACTCCAGAAGTGGAACTGTTGACTTTGGCACTAATGAGAGCGTGTGGCACAGCTGTCAGTAACAGGAAGTGGTCACTCTCAGTCTCTTTCTTGTTCCTTTGCCCATGATCGGCCAATTTGTAGCTATTAAAGCCCAGAGCTGCCCTGGGACTGAGGCTGCAGTGGAGCACCACATCAGCAGTAGCGATGTCAGCAGCAATGTCTCTGGCACTGCTGCTGGAGTGACGCACCTCTGCACTCAGTCTCACTGCCAACACGTAGGATGGCTCTGGCTTTCACAACATTCAGGAGGAGCTCTTACTGCAAGTAAAACATGCACGCCCTCCAACACTAACCTAGAGCCACCGCCAGTGCACAGAGGGGTCAGGGCCATGGGCCTGTCCTCAGCTCATCCCTGGCGAGGGAGGGAGGTGTGGTGCAGCTAGTGGGGCTAACAGTCCTCTGCACTTTGCACTCACGGATGTACAGGCTTCACATCAGGCTGCCCCCTGGCAGACAACTATGCCCAGCCCCACTTGTGCCCGCTGCAGGGCAGTCAGAATCTTTTCCTTATAATTAACTTATTTTAATACCTGCCTGTTTGGGCAAGATGAACAGAAAACAACATGGAAGGAAGCCAAGTGCACCTAACCCTCCTTATTTCTAACTGCAGCACAAATACATGATGAGAACAAAAGCCTTCAGTTATTTGTTTACAGGATTTGGGAGATGGATCTGAAAGACAACTTGTAGATAGAACTCCATCCTGATTCCCACTGGAGTCAATGAGAGGTTGCACTGAATAAGGTTTGCAGGATCAAGCCCCCATCTTAAAATAGTAAAACATCTTTTATGGAGCTGGCTTCTGCTCCCATTGGGGTGGGAGAGAAGCCATAGTGAAGTCCCATTGTACAAAAAGCATTTCAGACTGTAGCAGATACTGCTCTGGGGGGCTTCTGAGTGCCTTACACAGTTTTTACACAGGCAAAACACTCAATAACTTCAATGGGAACTCACGATGTGGCTGATGGGGAAACTATGTGGACTGAAAGGCAGTATTAAGAGGCTTTTAGTTTATTTCAAATATTTGATTTTGCCACGAAGAAATGGACAAGAGTAATAATTTCCATGTTGCATTATCCAAGTTTAAGTAACTAATTAAAAGAGCAAAATTGATGTATTTAATACGTGAAGATCTTCGGGTAGCCATATTCACCTGTGCACACATGGCTCAATCAGACTGTCAAAAAGAAATTGGTTTACATTGTGCAGAACTAGATTCTGAGATAGAGGAAGAACGCTCAAATGACTATTTAATCCAATGGGCAGATAATGAGCCAAAGTGAGTAATTATGCCTCAATAATGAGCAAGAGACTGTGTGTGGGCTTGAATAATTTTTAACATATTACCTTGAAAACTGATTGTATGTTTACGTACACCTACTGGGATTTCTACTGTCTGCAGAGACACTGTGATTATTAGTGCTACAAGCTGTAGCCCTAAATTCCAAAGAAAGACAGTGATTTGCAGGGAGAAAGAACTGTTTAATACCTCTCCCTGGCCAAAGGTAGATTAGATGAAATAGTTTGTCATAACTGGGGGAAGCATGAGAGATTACTTTCCTCTCCAAGTAGTACTTGAAACCTAAAAAAGACAGTAGTCTAGTAGGAATCCAGCAAAATAATAATAATTTCACATTTATGTAGCACCTTTCCTCCCCAGTGATCTCACCATTTTATACACTGGATACATAAACCATCACTGAAATGCTACCACCTCTGGGGAGGAGGAGAACAGTCAAGTAGACAACTAGTGCACAGTGAATGGCTTCCCAGAGCTGGGTACCAGGGAAGTTTTGGCCAGGAACATCAATTATCTGCCTTTCAGGTACCACCTGAGACACACTCAAAAAACTACACTAAGCTCAAGGACTGCGCTGACCCTAGAGGGCTTTGAATCTGTGATCAGGATGCAAATTTCTGTTGATTGAGTAAATTTTGTACAGTCTACATGTAGCTGTAGTTTCTTGCAGTCAGCTCTTAGAAACATTACCTAGACCTACAATAACCCAAATAAGTATCCTAAATCAAAATGTTCAGTTATGGAATTGCACTTGTGCAGATTCTGATGTCTGTGTATTATTTAGAAAACACCTGCAGTGTTTTACTGTCGTAGAGGACAGAAGTAGACAGAAGTAGACAGGGCCGGCTCCAGGGGTATGGCTGCCCCAAGCAGCCAAAGCCAAAGCCAAAGCCAAAAAAAAAAGAAGCCAGGATTGTGATCTGTGGCAATTCAGCAGGAGGTCCTTCACTCCGAGGGGGAGTGAGGGACCCTCCGCCGAATTGCCGCCGAATACGTGAAAGTGCCGCCCCTTTCTTGAGTTGCCTCCCCAAGCACCTGCTTGATAAGCTGGTGCCTGGAGCCAGCCCTGGAAGTAGAAGTAGAAATAGGGATAGCTCAGTGGTTTGAGCAGTAGCTTGCTAAACCCAGGGTTGCAAGCTCAATCCTTGAGGGGGCCATTTAGGAATCTGGGGCAAAAGTCAGTACTTAGTCCTGCTAGTAAAGGCAGGGGGCTGGCCTCTATGACCTTTCAAGGTCCCTTCCAGCTTCAGGAGATAGGTATATCTCCAATTATTTTATTTAATGTAAAGACTCCTTTGTATTCTTAAGGAAACTGATAGGGATGATTTTTGCTGGTCTTAGCCTGTTTTCAAAACATTCCTCAGCTATTCTCCAAAGTATGATATTATGTGTCTACCACAAACAGTAGGAGTTTAGCCTGTTCTCTGTGTTATTTACAGTGGAGTTCGTCAAGAGTTCATGCAATAAAATAATTAAGAAAGACATTTCTGGGCTGTGATCATTTTGCATCTTGTAACGAATGTAAACACTGCATCCACATCATAAAGCATGTGGTGGTAAGGCAACCTGGGCTCCAGTAGACCCTAATCACCTCTTTTACGGTGTTCTCATTATAACAGATACCTTGGCATCCAAGAAAAGCGCATAGAGAGATGCAACACATTGCAAATGAAAGCCTCTTTTTTGTCAGCCTTGATTCTTAGAGAACTACTGGCTGGTGTATGGCAGAAAAATGGGGAGGGAGCTTCCCCATACAGGGAAGCAGCAACTTCAGAGATCTCGTAAAACTCTCTCAAGAAAGTAAATGTATCTACGCTGTGGCTGCTGCCATGAAGGGCTCCGATCTGCTCCAGCATCACTTAGGATCCCAAGCAGCTCTGTTTCCTCCTTCATTAAAAAAGAACATCTAGTTTAGCTCTCAGGTAAGGTCTGATGGGCAGGTTACTCTCATCCTTGCTGCTGTCCTTACTATCCTCAATGATAATGAATCTTTCTCTCCTTCCCTCTGTCTTTTTAAGGGCAGCAGCATGGGAGCAGATGCAGGAATCCCACTGCAACCCCTCCCCGTCCTTGTGGGGAAAGCAGAAAAACACACAGACATGGAAAGGGAGACTAAATGACAAAGGAACAAGCTGAGGAGCTGGAAGAGGACAGAAAAATGGCCATTTTTATGGATTTGTACAGCACAAATGTGGATTTATCCTGTATCTTGGCCAAACAATGTACATAGCCAAATAAATGCACTAGCAGTAGGCGTATGCCTAATACTAAACCCTTTACAATAATATCTGGTTCTGTTCCTGGTCGCTATCTTAAAGCCCAGTGTCAATTATCATAAAGTTTCTGCCAAGTATGGACACAGAGAAGACCATTTAGCTAAGACCACTGTATTTTTTCATAAGGACCATGGTGTCAAAATTACTGATCACAGGTTAAAGAATATAATCATGCCAGTCATATTGGCTTTTAGGCAAGTTTTATAACATAAATCCACTGGCTCCATTTGTTCCATGTTCAGCTCACCCAAGGCAGCAGCATCCAAAGGGGACAGCCGTGGAGTCCAGTGGATACCACACCAGACTGCGGGTTCAAGAGACCTGAGTCCTACTCTCAGCTCCCTCAAAGATGTGTTGTGTGACTGCGGGTAAATTACTTGAACAAGATTTTCAAAACTGACTGGTGATCTGGGGTGCTTCAATTTTGGAGTGCCCAATGTGAGACACCTTAAAAGGCCAAATTTTCAAAAGTCCTGAGCACTCACCTCTGAAAATCAGGACACTTTAAGGTGGTTCACATTGCGCTTTCAGAAATGAAGGCTCCCAAAATCACAGGTGACTTAAAATCTTGGCTCATAGCTCTCTATGCCTCAGTTTCCACATGTGCAAAAGGGTGATAATGCAGATACTTAACCAGTTTATAAAGTGCTTTAAGAACTATGGATGAAGAGCACCAGGTAAGTGCTAATTATTGCCTAATATGTTTTGACACTGTTTCTGTTTTCTATGTCCTTCATACCGTCTATAACTTTTTTCCCCTCTACATCCATCCACCAAGACACACACTATTGAAAGCAGCTTGGGAAAGTGTATAGGAAACAAGAAACGACTTTGAAAACACTTTTGAAAACAGGGTGATAAATTGAAACTGATGCCACATGGTGTGGGTTAAGTGTAATTAAAAAAACCCTGGCAGTAATAACAGAATTCCAGCAAGTCCTCCACATCTGAACCAGAATAGAAGCTAGGTCACTTCATTCAAACCTAGGAAAACATGAAATAGCTGTGGTATGATACTGGAAACAATTCTGCAAAGAACGCACAATATCAGCAAAACACTGTAGTCACTGACTGGGTATCTTGCTATGGTGCTTGCTCACTACAGTTCCCTGAATCGGTTCATTCTATCCTCTGGATAATTACACTGGGATGAAACTCAGAAACTTGTGGATGATGACATTGGATATGTAAATTCTAGCAACAGAACTGCATTAAGGAGATTCTCTTTGATGCCTGAAATACCTTTGTCATTCACAGTAAGCATACAATAGGACCAGCTTCTTAACTGGTGTAAATGAGCATACTTCCATTAAAGACAATCAAGGAGCTGGCCCGAGGTGTCAAACATGTCCCAGATTCGTAAAGAGGAAACCCAGATATGAACATGTGGACTCACTATATGGTTTTATAATATGTTCCTGCCCAATGACACAGACTAGGGTGCCCAATCCTGCCAACAAACTGCAACTAAAGTTCCCAGATCAGTTCCAGGCTCTGCCTGTCTCCTATCACACCCACTCACCTGTTTTGGAAGGTGTGCAGTGCCTACTACCTGTGCATAGTCCAAGTCAGGAGTAGGCAAACTTTTTGGCCTGAGGGCCACATCAGGAATAGAAATTATATGCCTAGCCATGGATGCTTGCAAAATTGGGGTTGGGATGCAGGAGGGGGTAAGGGCTCTGGTTGGGGGTGCAGACTTGGGTAGGATTGGGGATGTGGAGTTTGGGGTGTAGGAGGGTGCTCTGGGCTCAGACTGAGGGGTTTGGAGAGCAGGAGGGGGATCAGGGTTGGGGCAGGGGTGCAGGAGGGGGTGCAGTTTCTGACTGGGGGTCCAGGCTCTGGGATGGTGCTGGGGATGAGAGGTACAGAAGGGTGCTCTGGGCTCAGACCGAAGGGTTCGGAGGGCAGGAGGGGGATCAGGGCTGGGGCAGAGGGTTGGGAGGTGAGTCTCAGGGGTGCAGGCTCCAAGCGAGTCTTATGCTTACCTCAAACAGTTCCCAGAAGCAGTGGCATGTCCCTTCTCCAGCTCCTACACATGGAGCGGCCCCTGACCCTCGGAGCGGGGCCATGCAGCTACTACCAGGAGCTGCACGGTGCGGCTCCCAACCCTGCGCCCTGGAGTGGGGCCATGCCGTGGCTTCTAGGAGCAGCATGGTGCGGCCCCTGACCCGGCACCCCGGCTGGAGCACTGGAGTGGGGCCTAGCCATATGGTGCAGCCCCCAACCTGGCACCCCAGCTGGAATGCCAGAGTGGGGCAAGCCTCAGACCCTACTCACTAGTGGCTTAAAATGGCTCATAGGCTGGATCCAGCCCGCAGGCTGTAGTTTGCCCACCCCTGGTCCAAGTCATAGTCTAGTTCTACCCCCTAGTAATCAGCAATACTAAAGAAGGGAAATCTAGAAAAAAGTATTTCACAAGATATGGCCACTAAATAAGCATCTGGGGGGGAATGGCCTGAGTGGTTCCTTAAAAGGAATCCTAGAAATTGGAGATGGAAACAATCTGTTAATCATCTAGTCTGTCCCTCTGCCAACTAGTGTATTTTCCAAAAGAACTTTTGTGTGGCACAACTAGTACTTTTTATAGAATGAAGAGAATTCATGCCAGCTTGGGCTCAGAAGCTTTTCTGTCTCATTTTAATCAAAATGAATCAATTGTTGCAAAAGGCCTTTGCACCTCTGCTTGCCTAAATAAAGAAATTTAATAATCT
This sequence comes from Gopherus flavomarginatus, assembly GCF_025201925.1. Taxonomy (NCBI): domain Eukaryota; kingdom Metazoa; phylum Chordata; order Testudines; family Testudinidae; genus Gopherus; species Gopherus flavomarginatus. Next base: position 75,011,173 of record NC_066617.1, on the reverse strand, counting down.
TTTCTCCAAGTTATTGACCCATTGATTCCACTGGCATATCAAGATATTACTTTTGCTGGTTTAGACAAAGTCATGAGTCCTGGCAGCAGCAATTAATAAATCAATATACAGCCATGATTTCTATTTGAGAAGGACTGGAGTCTCTTGGCTCTACACATTACAAGGTTATACTATATGTGAAATAGCAGTATAGCCACTCAGAGGGCCCAAAGTAGCATACAAATTAGTCACAATATTTTAACCTTATATTTAATTGTGTGTGGGTATTTAGCATTTCCATTATAATCTTCTATTTGTAAAGTCTGTAATCCAGCTGCACAATTTTGATATTTCAGGGTAGATATTCAAAAAGTGTGCTGGGCTTTAGCCCTGTAACTCCCACAGATTTTAGGGTGGCTGTATCATATAAAGTGACCACCAGTCCTACTGTATTTCAAATAACAGTCCCACCTTGGACATGAATGTCCTATGTCAGGCAACGCATTAGAACAGTCCTGAAATATCTTCAGTGCTGATTTTGTGCCACAACAAAGACATCACAAATTATAATGTTCCATCTCTCACTGGAATGAGTTTATCCCTGAGTGCAAAGTACAAAAAGTGACAACCCTGCTTTCTTTGATAGTGTGAGGCAGAATGAAACTGTTTTAGGCCAGGAGTGACTATATTAGCAAACTAGGGGAAATAATTAAGTCATGGGATTTATGTTGTATGACAATGACAGAGGGACAGATCCTTATTTACTCCAGGCCTCTCTGAAAATGTAAAGGGTCCTCAAAGTGAAGTAAATTACAAATGCACGTACTGAAATATATACACATATAAGTTAAGAATTACTTAGACAAGTTACTTGTCTTCAAGTCGGCAGGGCCTGATGAAATACATCCTAGAATACTTAAAGAACTGGTTGAAGAGATCTCTGAGACATTAGTGATTACCTTTGAGAATATGTGGAGGACAGGAGAGGTCCCAGAGGACTGGAAAAGAGCAAATATAGTACCTACGTATAAAAAGGGGATTAAAGACAACCGCAGGAATTACAGACCAGCCAACTTCACTTCAGTACCTGGAAAGATAATGGAGCAAATAATCAAACAACCAATTTGTAAACACCTAGAAGAAAATAAGGTGATAAGTAACTGTCAACATGCATTTGACAAAAATCATGTCAAACCAACCTAATATCCTTCTTCAACAGGATAACAATCCGTGTGGATGGGGGGAAATAGTAGATGTGATCTATTTCAACTTTAATAAGGCTTTTGATACTCTCTCACATGACCTTCTCATAAATAAACTAGAGAAATAGAACCTAAATGAACCTACTATAAAGTGGGTGCACAACTTGTTGGAAAAGTATACTCAGAGGGTACGTCCAGACTACCCATCGGATCAGTGGGTAGCGATCGATCTATCGGGGATTGATTTATCGCGTCTCATCTAGATGCAATATATCAATCCCTGAACATGCTCCCGTTGACTCCGGAACTCCACTAGGGTGAGCAATGGAAGCGGAGTCGATGAGGGAGCCGCGGCAGTTGATCCTGCACCGTGAGGACGGAAGGTAAGTCAAAATAAGATATGTCCACTTCAGCTACGCTATTCCCATAGCTGAAGTTGCGTATCTTACATCGACACCCCCTCCCCCAGTGTAGACCAGGCCTCAGAGAGTAGTTATCAATGGTTCCCAATCAAGCTGGAATGGCATATTGAGTGGAGTTCCGCGGGGACCTGTCCTGAAGCTGGTTCTATTCAATATCTTCATAATTGTTTTGGATAATGGCATAGAGTGTACACTTTTAAAGTTTGTCAATGATACCAAGCTGGGAGGGGTTGCAAGTGCTTTGGAGGACAGGATAAGAGTTCAAAATGATCTTGACAAACTGGAGAGATGGTCTGAAATAAATAGGATGAAATTCAATAAAGACAAATACAAAGTACTCCACTTGGGAAGGAACAATCAATTGCACAAATGCAAAGTGGAAAGTGATTGCCTGGAAAGGAGTACTGCGGAAAAGGATCTCGGGGATATAGTGTATCGCCAATTAAATAGGAATCAACAATGTAACATTGTTTCCAGGAGCGCTGAAACAATTTATGTAGAGGGAGTGCTGAGAGCCATGGAAACAAACTGTAACCCTGTATATATGATGGAAACCACTTTGAACCAGGCTGTGCGGCAGCACACCCAGTTTCAGCACCTATGATTGTTGCAAAATAAAGCAGACATCATTCTGGGATGTATTAGCAGGAGTGTTGTAAGCAAGACACAAGAAGTAATTCTTCTGCTCTACTCCACGCTGATAAGGCTTCAACCGGAGCTGTGTGTCCAGTTCTGGGCACCACTCCACACTTCAGGAAAGATGTGGACAAATTGGAGAAACTCTAGAGGAGAACACAGAAATGATTGAAGGTCTAGAAAACATAACCTATGAGGTAAGATTGAAAAAACTGAGTTTGGTTAGACTGGAGAAGGTGGAGGGGAATATGATAACTGTCTTCAAGTATATAAAAGTCCATTATAAAAAGAAGAAGGTAATGAATTGTTCTCCTTAACCACTGAGGACAGGACAAGAAGCAATGGGCTTTAATTGCAGCAAGGAAGATTTAGTTTAGACATCAGGGAAAAACTTCCTAACTGTCAGGGTAGTGAAGCACTGGAACAAATTACCTAGGGAGGTTGTGGAATCTCTATCACTGGAGGTTTTTATGAACAGATTAGACACATAGCTGTCAAGGATGGTCTAGATAATACTTAGTCCTGCCTCAGTGCAAGGGACTGGCTTAGAGGATCTTGCGAGGTCCCTTTCAGTCCTACATTTCTATGATTTCTGTGATTTATGGTGTCTTTACGCTGCCAGACCAATGTAAAGGTGCCTTTATGTACATGTGAATAGGACTCAGAGTGTTGGGGGTTTTTTCTGTTATGTCTGAATAAACATGCTGGTTTCCTTTTAAACAGATTGATGAACAAAATGGGCTCAATTCATCCCTTAGGTGGCTACCTCGAAGTCAGTGACGTTACACCAGGAATTTACTTAGTCCAATAGATTAAAGGAGATAAAGGAAACACTAATTGCCTTCATAGAATATCAGGGTTGGAAGGGACCTCAGGAGGTCATCTAGTCCAACCCTCTGCTCAAAGCAGGACCAATCTCCATAAAACTGAGGGAAAGGTACACCAAAGAATGATGAGAACTGAAATGTATAAATTAATTTTAAGCAGAGGCTATGTGTTTGTGGATTTGTTAATAAGAGAACTTCTGTGGAACATAGCATGTAAATATGTCAGTAGCCTGCTATTCAGTCTTGGACCTTTTACTGCATGACATTTTATTTACAACTGGCTGCAACCAGGTGAAATTTTTTCCTCACCAAATTTGTCTCAGTGATGTCTTGTCTTTTCAGTTTGATCCTGGGGACATATCTTACCCCAGTGATCCAGGCATTTATAATCCCTAGGCCCAGGGCCGTCCTTAGGATTTATGGGGCCCTTGGCAGTATTGTTAAACTGGTGCCCCTATGCCGGATAGCAGCCCAAGCTCACAGCCTGGTGGGGGAGGGGGAGGAGGGACTTGACAGCAAAGGATAATGAGATGCCCAGCCTGCCTAATGGTGGCGGAGAGTCACAGTTCCCCGCAGACACTTCCATGCACTCTCCCTCATGCAGAATGGACATGAAGAAAGTACCTAACTAAAAGCACTAAAATTTGGGAATAAAAAATGTCAGTCACAGGTTTTTTGATATGCCCTGAAGTTTGTCAGAGATTTATTTGCAAAAACTTCATAGTAAGGGTGAGTCAGCTCTCCTGCTGAATACAACATTACATATAATGGAATACATGATACAGCTCTTCTCTGTTTTACATTTTCTTCATCAGTATTTCTAAGTTGAATTTATATTTTAAATGTATTCAAATCTTAAACCAGCATTCCAGATTACTACATATTTAACTCACTGAAACAAAGACATTCTTTTAAATTAATCAGAGAGATTTAGTGTGTTCATAACAATGTTCATTGCTTTTAGAAAAAGGGAACAGTAATTTACTTTGTGTGATCTCCATAACAAGAGACATGGTTATGAAATTTCACCAACTTTAAAAAAATATGTTTCCAAAGATTTTAGGTATAACGAGGATTTTGTCTTACTAAGGTACTGATTTTGCTGGAGGGTTCTTTTAAAACTAGTTTGTCGGATAGTCAGAAGTAAAGAAAGGGAACTCTTTGTCCAGCTATCTGGAAGGGAAGGACTGTTGTCCCTTTAAGGGCTCTTTTCAGTGGGGAGTGGGGGGAGAAGTGGTGAAGGGATAGACAGAAAGGACAGGAAGATTTGGAAGCACTTTTTTTTTTTAACTATAGTAATTAAAATGTGTATTTCAGATAAGGGAGGTCTTTTGAAGGATTTATTTAAAAAACTACGTGTGAAGATCCACACATTTAAGGCTAAAGATGATTGTGCATCTAAAACTCTATGCAAGCATTTTTAGAAATGTGATTTTATAATCTTCACCAGCTCACTAATGAAATATTTTTAAAGCAAATTTTAAACTAAGGTCCTGTAGACTGACATGTTCTGTGTAAATATTACATTAATGCACAACTGTTTTTGTCAGTAAAGTCAGAAACTGACAGTATAAAAATTTATTTGGGCATAAGCTTTCATGAACATCTGATGAAATGGGTTCTAGTCCACAAAAGCTTATGCTCAAATAATTTGTTAGTCTTTGAGGTGACACAAGGACTCGTCCTTGTTTTTGCTGATACAGACTAACAGGACTACCACTCTGAAACCTGTCAGTATATACCTTGGGGTTGGCAAATGCCTGTTAAATGGCTTTATTACCCCTTGAATGTCTCTTTAACAGTTTCAGTGTTGTGCTAATAGGTCTGGCAGGCTGGAGGTTTTTTCACTTTTAACTACTAGATTCCCTCCCAAGGAAGACTCACCAGGCTAGAGCAGCCATCTGTGGGAGCCTGCAGGAAGGGTCAAAATAGGGATAGGAAAACAAGAGGGTGGACACTAAGACCCAGCGGTGCCCCAAATTTTCAGGTGCCCTACGCAGCTGCCTATGTTGCCTATGCCTAAGGACAGCCTTGCCTAGGCCTAATTATTGAAATGCATAGCTAGGAAGCAAAACACACATGCTGAAATAGCTCCAGCTGATTCAAAACTCAGTAGCACATCCATTTAGCAACACAAGGTGCCGTGAATACATCACGTCAGTGCTTAATACGATGCCTACTCTGGCCAGGGAACCTATGTTAATACCTATCTAGTGAATGATGTTAAACACTGTGGTCTAAAAAGATGCTAACTAGTTTCTTTAGCCAGTGAAGACAAAGATCAACTCTTTTACCTATACACCAGTTCACAAAACTGTACTACTGCTAATGTAGGAACCTGATATTTTGTATTATGAGACTGGCAGGGAGTCAGTGCTGGTGTGTTTTAACCAGCTCATAGCAACAACACAGTTAGTACCTTTCTATGTTGTCCAGGAAACCTGCTATATTCCAGTGCATTCTCGTTTTTGAACTGCACCCATTACCACAGTTTCCGAATACCAGCAGTTAAAGAATTAAACAAGTCTGCGTCGGCCCTGATGGTCAAAGCATTCTGGAGGGTCCTGGACCTTGCTGCAGCGCAAGGATGCATCCCAAGAGTGGGGATCTGGACTGATAATGCTCAAAGAACTGTGTTGAAGCGTAATTCACTAGAAAGGTACTAACATAGGGGCCTAGCTCCGCAAAGCCTTACTCAAAGGAGTCACTCGTTGACTTGAAAGTAAAAACTAACTGCAAAACTGGGCACACAATTTTCTTCGCAGATGTCGCCTAACTGTCCACAACCACACAGCAGTGACAAAACAGCACAAACACCAAAATATTCCAACTCAAGATCTCACCAGCTGTCCACGTCAAAAAGTCCGTGATAAGGTGCTTTGGACCCAAAATGAAATGATTTCTGCTAGGAATTTTGTTTTATAACCAAAATTATTTCCTTTCCAGTTAAAGGCTATGGTATATTGTGCATTTAAGGCACAGGGGATGGTGTGAAGGTGTGCTAACCAGCTACTCCTGTGGCTTTGTGCCCGTTTCAGGAGCTGCAAGGCTTGCAGTGAGACCACTGTCACTACTACCCCTGTGGCAAGAATGCAATCTGTACTGCCCACTGAGCTGGGTCATCTCCATTGGCTGGTGAGGCAGTGGTTTCCCCAGGAATTGAAATTAGGGGGGGTGTTCGAATTTACAAGGGGGGTGTCAGGACCAATGAGATATATAAAATAGATATGAATAAAGTACATGTTTTGTTAGGATGATGCAAATTTAAGATAAGAATAATGCAAGTTACACCAAAACACATAACAGGTCTAGATTTCTAAAAAAATATAAATTAAAAAAAAGTATTTAATTTAAATTGACTTTTGAAAAGTAATCCATCATGGGATAAGAGGGAAGTCCTCTCATGGATCAGTAACTGGTTAAAAGATGGGAAACAAAGGGTAGGAATAAATTATCAGTTTTCAGAACGTAGAGAGATAAATAGTGGTATCCCTGAGGGGTCAGTACTGGGACCAGCCCTGTTCAACATACTCATAAATGATCTGGAAAAATGGGTAAACAGTGAGGAGGCAAAATGTGCAGATGATACAAAAGTATCCAAGATAGTGAAGTCCCAGGCAGACTGCGAAGAGTTACAAAGAGATCTCACAAAACTGGGTGACTGGGCAACAAAAATGGCAGATGAAATTCAATGTAATGCACAGTGGAAAACAATCTCAACTATACATACAAAATGAAGGAGTCTGAATTAGCTGTTACCACTCAAGTAAGAGATCTTGGAGTCATTGTGGCTAGTTCTCTGAAAACATCCACTCAATGTGCAGCAGCAGTCAATGATTCCCAGCATTCTATTTGCTTTTTTAAAAAAGAACAGGAGGACTTGTGGCACCTTAGAGCATACACTTTCGTGGGCTACAGTCCACTTCATCAGATGTAGCCCACGAAAGCTTATGCTCAAATAAATTTGTTAGTCTCTAAAGGTGCCACAAGTCCTCCTGTTCTTTTTGCGGATACAGACTAACATGGCTGCTACTCTGAAATCTTTGCTTTTTTAAGAAAGGGATAGATAATAAGACAGAAAATATCATATTGCCTCTATATAAATCCATGGTACACCTTGAATACTACGTGCAGATCTGGTCACCCCATCCCAAAAAATATATATTGGAAATGGAAAAGATACAGAGAGGGCAACTAAAATGATTAGGGGTAACAGGAGGAGAAATTGAAATGACTGGGAATTTTCAGCTTAGAAAACAAAGATGATTAAGGGGGGATATGATAGAGGTCTATAAAATCTTGACTGGTGTGAAGAAAGTGAATAGGGAAATTTTATTTAATCCTTCACATAACACAAGAACTAGCAGTCACCCAATGAAATTAATAGGCAGCAGGGTTTGTTTTTAAAAGGAAGTACTTCTTCTCACAACATAAAGTCAACCCGTGGAACTCTTTGCCAGGGGATGCTGTGAAGACCAAAACTATAACAGGATTTTAAAAAGAACTAGATAAATTCATGAAGAATAGGTCCATCTGTGGCTATTAGTCAGGATGGGGAGGGATGCAACATAGACTCATAGGTCAGAAGGGACCAATCTGATCATCTAGTCTGACCTCCTGCACAAGGCAGGCCACAGAACCCCACCCATCCAATTTTATACAACCCCTATCCCAGGACCGAGTTATTGAAATCCTCAAAAATGGTTTGAAGACCTCAAGCTGTAGAGACACCACCAGCAAGCGACCCGTGCCCCACGCTGCAGGGGAAGGCGAAAAACCTCCAGGGCACCTGCCAATCCGCCCTGGAGGAAAATTCCTTCCCGACCCCAAATATGGCGATCAGCTAAACCCTGAGCATGTGGGCAAGAGTCACCAGCCAGCACCCAAGAAGGAGTTCTCCGCAGCAACTCAGTACCCATCGCATGCAACATCTCCCCGCAGACCATTGAGCAGACCTGTCAGGTGGTAATTCAAGATCAATTGCCCAAATTAACGATCCTATCATAACATCCCCTCCATATACTTATCAAGCTTTGTCTTAAAGCCAGGAAAGTCTTTTGCCCCTACTACTTCCCTCGGAAGGCTATTCCAGAACTTCACTCCCCTAATGGTCAGAAACCTTCGTCTAATTTCAAGTCTAAACTTCCTAATATCCAGTTTATACCCATTCGTCCTCGTGGCTACATTAGTACTAAACTTAAATAATTCCTCTCCCTCCCTAACGTTAACCCCCTTGATATATTTATATAGGGCGAGCATATCCCCCCTCAGCCTTCTTTTGGCCAGGCTAAACAAGCCAAGCTCTTTGAGTCTCCTTTCATAAGGCAGTTTTTCCATTCCTCGGATCATCCTCGTAGCCCGTCTCTGAGTGTCCCTAGCCTGTTTGCCAGAAGCTGGGAATGGGCAACAGGGGATGGATCACTTGATTACTTGTTCTGTTCATTCCCTCTAAAGCACCTGGCCTTGACTGCTGTTGGAAGACAGGATACTGGGCTATATGCATCATTGGTCTGACCCAGTATGACCATTCTTACATAATAATTATAATAATGAAAATGTTTAGTACAGAAACTCCCCAACATAATGATCTCTCAAGAGAGCAACAATGTGAGAAAACAACCTTGGCAAATAATGCATTTTAAAAATCTTGGCCTACTAGGAAACATTTATTTAAGTTTCCATTCCCAGTCACAAATCTAGCATTCTGGAGCAAAGTGACTAAAATATAGTCCAACAAACAAATGTTTCTTTAACATGTCCCTCACTGCTCTCCACCGCACCCCACTCACGGGTGTTGTCTTTGGTCAGTGGAGACTCAGAGTTCAGAGGCGCTTTCACGTGAGCACACCTCCCAGGTGGGGGCAAGAAGGCACCTTGCTTGTTCCTCCAGCTGCTCACTGTTTGCTCTGGCCACGGCTGTTCGTTGTGCCACCGTTCACTCCACTACTTTGTTGCCAATGGCCCTGCGCAGTCACCTTCTGCTGCCACCTACCACTGTGACCTCTGTGAGTTGGTCTCTTGAGGTTCCACCGGCTCTCAGTGATTTCAGCTGAGTGCCCAGTGGGGGAACCTCACTGCTAGTGCAGTCTGGGATGTTTTTTAACACAGAAACACTGTACCCAAAGGAACACTGTACCCAGAGCAGGACTAAGCACTTAGACCTGATTATCAGTGATTTCAGCTGCAGTGGTCACTAAACAGAACAAAAGACTATCTATGGAGCCTAATCAGCTCTGTCTTTAAACAGTGAAGAGGGACAAGTCCCCACCTCTCTCTTGATGCCCTCAATCAGCAAGGGCTAAGTACAGTTCAACTGCCCTTCACTTACACAATAAGAACAACAACATTTCACTCCCCCACCCCCACCCTCCGCATTCAAGTGATTTGTAACCCAATCCCAGCCAAAATCTATCACTTGGGCAGCACAGCTCCATTTGCTGGATACGCAGGTAGATTAGGTGTGAATGTAAATACAATCTGGTCTTGAAGCCTTTCCCTCCACCTCATCACTAGCTGTCAGGGAGAGCTCATTTAGACTTTGCTTGCAAATCATCATTTGAAATTATTAGTTTGGCCAACATCACCAAAATAAATGCACTGACATTGTCATAAAAAACAACAGCTGTATAAGGAAGCTAGTCTATGTTCATACTTTTCAAATCTATTATACCTTCAGATACATGTATTTTATCATACACTGTATACGCTTTTAAAGTGTGTACTAAGGTTTCAATTTCAATTCAAATTTCCACACAGTCACTAAATTGTCATGTTTCAGAGTAGCAGCCATGTTAGTCTTATCATAACCTTAGTCCCAGATTTGGACCTTAGCGTCCAAAATATGGGGGTTAGCATGAAAACCTCCAAGCTTAGTTACCAGCTTGGACCTGGTACCTGCTGCCACCACCCAAAAAATTAGAGTGTTTTGGGGCACTCTGGTCCCCCTGAAAAACCTTCCCTGGGAATCCCAAGACCCAAATCCCTTGAGTCTCACAACAAAGGGAAATAATCCTTTTTCCCTTCCCCCCTCCAGGTGCTCCTGGAGAGATACACAGACACAAGCTCTGTGAATCCAAACAGAGTGAATCTCCCTCTCTGTTCCCAGTCCTGGAAACAAAAAGTACTTTCCTATTCCCCCAGAGGGAATGCAAAATCAGGCTAGCAATTCAACACACAGATCTCCCCGATTTCTTCCTCCCACCAATTCCCTGGTGAGTACAGACTCAATTTCCCTGAAGTAAAGAAAAACTCCAACAGGTCTTAAAAGAAAGCTTTATATAAAAAGAAAAATAAGTACAAATGTTCTCTCTGTATTAAAATGATACAACACAGGGTCAATTGCTTAAAAGAATATTGAATAAACAGCCTTATTCAAAAAGAATACAAATCAAAGCCCTCCAGCACTTATATTCATGTAAATACCAAAGAAAAGAAAACCATAGAACTTACTATCTGATCTCTTTGTCCTTACACTTAGAAACAGAAGACTAGAAAGTAGAAAGTACTTCTCCAAAGCTCAGAGAAAGCAGGCAGGCAGACAAAAGACTCCGACACAAACTCCCTCCACCCAGAGTTGAAAAAATCCGGTTTCCTGATTGGTCCTCTGGTCAGGTGCTTCAGGTGAAAGAGACATTAACCCTTAGCTATCTGTTTATGACAAGTCTGTATCCACAAAAAGAACAGGAGTCCTTGTGGCACCTTAGAGAATAACAAATGTATTTGAGCATAAGCTTTCATGGGCCCACTTCATCGGATGCATCGAATGGAACTTATAGTGGGGAGATATATATATATATATATATATATATAAAAAACATGAAAAAGTGGGAGTTGCCCAACCAACTCTAAGAGGCTAATTAATTAAGATGTGCTATTGTCAGCAGGAGAAAAAAATATTTTGTAGTGATAATCAAGATAGCCCATTTAAGACAGTTTGACAAGAAGCTGTGAGGATACCTAACATGGGGAAATAGATTCAATGTGTGTAATGGCTCAGCTATTCTCAGTCTATATTTAAGCCTAAATTGATTGTATCTAGTTTGCATATTAATTCAAGTTCAGCAGTCTCTCTTTGGAGTCTGTTTTTGAAGCTTTTCTTTTGCAAAATTGCCACCTTTAAATCTGTTACTGAATGGCCAGAGAGGTTGAAGTGTTCTCCTACTGGTTTTTTAATGTATTCATTCCCGATGTCAGATTTGTGTCCATTTATTCTTTTGCATAGAGACTGACTGGTTTGGCCAATGTACATGGCAGAGTGGCATTGCTGGCACATGATGGCATATATCACATTGGTAGATATGTAGGCGAACGAGCCCCTGATGGCATGGCTAATGTGATTGGGTCCTATTATGGTATCACTGGAATAGATATGTGGACAGAGTCGGCATCGGGCTTTGTTGCAAGGATAGATTCCTGGGTTAGTGTTGTTGTTCGGTGGTGTGTGGTTGCTGGTGAGTATTTGCTTCAGGTTTGGGCGCTGTCTGTAAGCAAGGACTGGCCTGTCTCCCAAGATCTGGGAGACTGAGGGATCATCTTTCAGGATAGGCTGTAGATCTTTGATAATGCGCTGGAGAGGTTTTAATTGGGGATGAAGGTAATGGCTAGTGGCGTTCTGTTATTTTCTGTGTTGGACCTCTCTTGTAGTAGGTGACTTCTGGGTACTCTTCTGGCTCTGTCAATCTGTTTTTTCACTTCAGCAGGTGGGTATTGTAGTTGTAAGAATGCTTGATAGAGATCTTGAAGGTGCTTGTTTCTGTCTGAGGGATTGAAGCAAATGCGGTTGTATCTTAGAGCTTGGCTGTAGACAATGGATGGTGTGGTGTGTCCTGGATGGAAGCTGGAGGCATCTAGGTAAGAATAGCGGTCAATAGGTTTCCAGTATAGGGTGGTGTTTATGTGACCATTGCTTATTAGCACAATAGCGTCAAGGAAATGGACCGCTTGTGTGGATTGGTCTATGCTGAGGTTGATGGTGGGGTGGAAATTGTTGAAATCATGGTGGAATTCCTCGAGGGTTTCTTTTCCATGAGTCCAGATGATGAAGATGTCATCAATGTAGCGCAAGTAGAGTAGGGGCGTTAGGAGATGACAGCTAAGGAAGCGTTGTTCTAAGTCAGCCATAAAAATGTTGGCATACTGTGGGGCAATGCGGGTATCCATAGCAGTGCTGCTGACTTGAAGGTATATATTGTCCCCAAATGTGAAATAGTTGTGGGTGAGGACAAAGGCGCAAAGTTCAGCCACCAGGTTTGGCATGTTACTAGTTAAAAAAACTGGGGGGGTGTTGGGGAAATTCAAGGGGGGTGTACATCCCCCCTAGGGGGGCTGTAGGGAAATCACTGTCAGGTGAGGTACAAAGCTCTACTCTCTCCTGGCCTTTAGAAACACTAATTGCTACTAGCCTACCACAGTCCTTGGTCTCAGGAAAGTTCAAAGAGAGTGATTGTGCCGAGCCCCAATGCAGAGTCACATTGAAACTTTATCCTCTCACCACTCTCCTGACCCTCCTCCCCACACAGTTTGTCCTAACACTTCATAACCATCATATGGTACACATATTCCAGAAGTAATGAGCAATTCTGGCTTTCCTCATTGTCTGAGAAATTGAATTCATGCATGATAAAAACCCAGAGGCCTTTTTCCAGTTTCTGAACTGACAGCTGAAGCAATGTAAATGTCACAGTCTTGGCATACTGCCAACTCTTCCCACATAAGCAGTGGCTGTATCAGGATATAAACTTTTCCAAGAAGCTCCAAGCTCTGTAATAGCGGATATATCTCAGCAGCAGGAAGACACATATGATTATTTCTCCTATTTCCCTGGGCTGCAAGAAATATGCCATTGCTCATGTTTTCTGCATAATTTAAAATTCAATACGTTTTTAAAAAAATTAATTTCAGCTGCTGGGAATTTTGAGAGACATTTTTCTTTATACCTCCTGACACTTTTTCCATTATATGATCAGTCTCCAAAGAACAGAAATAAATAGTCTCAACACAGGGTAACTGATCATGTTCAAAATCTGCAGTAGCTGGAAACAGATGCATTCAGGTTTCAAAACATATAAAAATGGATCACTCTTTCTCACCAGCTTTTAGGTTTTGGCTTACTGTAACACCCTGAAGAGGGGTTTAAATACATTTAGCCCATAAGCAAACCTTTTGTTCTCCGTTCCTGTACCTGCACTTATTTCTGGGTGCCACTGATGTAATTTAGTTGTCTCACTGTCTACCTGATATACTATCATCAAGTAATGATGTGCGTTGTTTCCACCCTCTAGTGCAGAGTTGTCAGAATTTGGCATGTTGGTAGCCACTGACATTAGACAGCACCGATGTAGCTCATAAATTCACTCATTTGATGCTGGACATAAAAAAATCAGCATCGTCTGATAATAGCTGGGATAGACGAGCAGGCCTTTTCCAGACAACTGCTTCCCCTTGACAAGGAAAAAGGTACCAGAGACTCCCTAAGAACTATTCCAATAATTGTTATGATTTATTATTTGTATTGTACGGGCATTCCAGAGCCCCTAGCACAGAGGTGGGCAAACTTTTTGGCCTGAGGGCTACATCAGGGAATAGAAATTCTATGGCGGGCCATGAATGCTCACAAAATTGGGGCGGGGTGCGGGAAAGGGTGCAGAGTCCGGCTGGGGTTGCGGGCTCTGGGATGGGGCTGGGGTTGAGGGGTTTGGGGTGCAGGAGGGTGCTCCAGGCTGGGATCGAGGGGTTTGGAGGGTGGGAGGGGGATCAGGGCTGGGACAGTGGTTTGGGGCGTGGAGAAAGGCTCAGGGGTGCAGGATCCAAGTGGTGCTTATGCTTACCTCAAGCAACTCCCAGAAGCAGTGGCATGTCCCTTCTCCGACTCCTATGCATGGAGCGGCCCCCGACCCTCGGAGCAGGGCCATGCAGCTGCTTCTGGGAGCCGCATGGTGCTGCCCGCAACCCTGCACCCTGGACCAGGGCCATGCCATGGCTTCCAGGAGCCGGGTGGTGCGGCCCCCGACCCATCACCCCAGCTGGAGCACCAGAGCGGCAAAAGCCCCAGACCCTGTTACCCAGTGGGAGTTTACAGGCAGGCTTAAAATGGCTTATGGGCTGAATCCAGTCCACAGGTTGTAGTTTGCTCACCCCTGCCCTGGCAGGTATGGAGCCTCATTGTCCCGTACGAATACAAAGACACCATTCCTATCCTGAAGACTTACATTCTAATGTAAGTCCGAGTACACCAAGTGAGTATTATGGGGACAGGAGGAAAAGGGGAACATCAGGGAGATCATGAAGTGACACAGGCTAACAACATGCACAGCTTAATGCTTCAAGATCACTTAAACTATTTCTTTAGCATGAACACATAAATAATTACCAGCAGTCCTGGGCAAGCCCTTGATCAATATACTATGGGTAGCTAGTGCAAGACCAAACAATACAAAATGCATGCAAGTAGCCCTGGCACCTCGGAATGTTACTAACCATACAAATTACTAGACACGACGTTTGTAGCAAGAAAATTCAGGAGCTAAAACATGACACACCACTGTACTGCAGTATCCCAGATTTGGCCATCAGGCACAGTAGGGTACGATTGGAGGAGGAGATTTCTTAGAATCTCTTGGAGCTGCTAACCCACAGATGAAGCAGGCACTTCTGGGATGGACTTTGCAAAACATTCCATTATTGGTACTAAGATTGAAATAATTCCAAAGGCAGCAACACACTGATGCAAAATCAGTTTAATATAATTTGGGTCTATGTATTAATTGAAATTGTGCAATCATTGTATGGCCTCACTATAGGACAGAGTTAAAGTTGATTTGGTGCATTTTGGCACCTTAACATCATTGGATATTTTAACCTTAACTCTGAATTTCCTGGGTTTAAAATGGTTGTTTGGGGGATAGTTACAAACTTCTTGCATTTTTTTAAAATCTCGAATTACTGATGTTTACTTTCATCTTTCACTGTAGCCTAATCTATTTTATTTATCTAGGAATAAGTGAGTGATTTGGTGGTTCTGAGAAGAGGGCTAAAAGTCAGAGTCTAACAGGATGCGGATGTGATGATTCTGCTGAGCAGGCATAAGTCACCTGAAGGGGGAAGAATGCATGGCAGTTGGAGTAATGACTAGTGAGCAGTAAATCAGGAAGACAGTGTGTCTGAGGGACCTCTGAGGAGTGTGGAAGCAGCTGGCAAGTGCTTATGAGGGGAGGAGAAGGCACAACTACAAAGGGCTACTGATATATATCATTATGGAGGCATTATTCCTTTAATTCAGTGTTTCTCAAACTGGGGCCACTGCTTGTGTAAGAAATTCCGCTGATGGGTTGGGCTGGTTTGTTTACCTGCCCTGTCCACAGATCCGGCTAATCGTGGCTCCCACTGGCCACGGATCACTGCTCCAGGCCAATGGGGGTTGCTGGAAGTGGCGCAGGTCGAGGGATGTACTGTCCACCGCTTCCCGCAGCCCCCATTGGTCTGGAGCAGCAAACCGTGGCCAGTAGGAGCCACGATCAGCAGGATCTGGGGACGCGGCAGGTAAACAAACCGGCCAGGCCTACCAGGGGCTTTCCCTACACAAGCGGTGGCCCGAGTTTCAGAAACACTGCTTTAACTTGCTGGGCTTGGTAAAATATAGTTGGAGAGGGTTTGTGCAGCAAAACTCAATTTTTAGGGTAAGAATAAAGATTGGGCCTAGCGCAGTATTGTGAGGGTCTGATTCTAACCTCATATTGCTTTTCTATTGTAATTCCACTGGACCTCCCTGGAGTTACTCCTGCTTTGCATTGGTGGGAGACAGATCAGAATCAGGCTCTGTGTATCTATCAAACTGCAACTTGAAGCACAGGTTTAGGGCCCCTATTCAAGATTCAATTTGCTGATTGGCTACTTGCAGATGCCAGCATCAAATGTAACTAGATAAACTTTGAGCGTGATACTACTCCAACTGCGGTGGTGGAAGTGTTGGAATCAGGAAGTAAAGGAATCACAATTCTTTCTCCTCTCAAAGGCAGAGTTTTGTAAAGAGGGAGCTTTGGTTTGATGGTTATTAAATGAAATCACTTGATTTTAATGGGATACTTGAAGAAGGAGATTTCCTCTCTTAGGGCCTGATCCAAAGCCCACTGAAGTCAAGGTAAAGGCCCCCACTCAGAGTCAGGTCCTTAGCAGTCTGAGTAAATTACTTTTCTTCAATTAAATAGAGATGGCTGAAATTTTTACAGTAATTTAACTGAGCAAATTAAGAAGAAGAGACAAGTTAAATTCCTCCAGATGCACTTGGTGAATGGATGGTTCTTTGAGTGTTTCAGAAGGAAACAACTTTTTCCCTTATGTATTTTGAATTAAAGTCTCAGAGTGAAGTCCTGCCCCCATTTAAGTATATGGCCGAAGTCCCACCAATTTCAGTTGATCAGGATTTCACCCTGGGGCAGATCTGGTGTTGTCAGTATATTAACAACTCCCCTCCCACCAACATTTTCCCCTGTGGCCTGTGATAAACCTTGTGTCCTGCACGGGATGGGGGTGAGGGGGAAGAGGAGGCTCTGCACAGAGAAGAAGGGTGGGACTGGAGAAGCTATTCATTTTTCATCCCATTTACACAAATGTGCTTTTCACATAACCATAACCAGACACTCTGAGCAGCAAGGGATATTACTGTCCCCATTTCACAGATGGGGACAGTGAGACCCAGAGATGAAGTGACTTTTCCCAGTTCACATGGTGACTCAGTGGTGGAGCTAGCAGTAGAACTGTTGAGTCAGGCCTCCTGGTTGCCCCTGCTCTAACCACAGTCTCCATAAAATACCACTTTTAAAACAGCTAAGAAGACAAGAACAAAATAAGGGTTGGGGTAGCCCAACATGAGAAGTGTGTGGGCAGGGGACCCAGACACCTTCCTGCTCCTAGGGCTGATATTTGCCTAGTGAAACTGTATGAGATTATGACCTCAGAGGGACCTGTTCCCTGTCCTCTAGGCCTTAGATCTGCTTTGTCAAGTCTGGGAGGAACAAGAGTGAGAAGGTGTCAAGGTTATTTCCCCACTTTGAACTTTAGGATTCAAGAAGTGGGGACCTGCATGATCACTTTTAAGCTTAACTACTAGCTTAAATTTGGTACGCTGCCACCAGCCAGATGTCTGTGTCTGGCACACTTCTGTTCTCCCAAAACCTTCCCTGGGGAACCCAAGACCCAAACCCCTTGGGTCTTAAAACAAGGAGAAATTAACCATCCCCCTCTCCTTTTCCCCCCACCAATCCCTGGTGAGTTTAGACTCAATCCCTTGGATTCTAAAACAAGGAAAAATCAATCAGGTTCTTAAAAAGAAAGCTTTTAATTAAAGAAAGAAAAGGTAAAAATTATCTCTGTAAAATCAGGATGGAAAATGCTTTACAGGGTACTCAAATTCATATAGACTAGAGGGACTCCACCACCCCCCAGCCTGAGATTCAAAGTTATAGCAAACAGAGGTAAAAATCCTTCCAGCAAAAAGACACATTTACAAGTTAAGAAAATAAACATAAGACTAGTCCGCCTTGCCTGACTACTTACTATTTTGAAACATGAAAGACTGATTCAGAAAGATTGGAAAAGCCTGGGTATACGTTTTGTCCCTCTCAATCCTAAGAGCGAACAACGAACAACACACAAAGCCCAAACAAAGACTTCCCTCCACCAAGATTTGAAAGTATCTTGTCCCCCTATTGGTCCTCTGGTCAGGTGTCAGCCAGGTTTACTGAGCTTCTTAACCCTTTACAGGTAAAAGAGACATTAACCCTTAACCATCTGTTTATGACACGCCCCCCAAATCTCAGACAGTGTGGAACCACACTGGCGGTGATTTCTTCCTAGAACTTTAGAATAAACAGATTAATAAAACACATGCACCTTTACATATACTACTTATTATGTAAAACTACAAGACTTTTCACATTTTAAGGACAATTTTTAACCAGTTGATTCTGGGAAACTTTCGCGGGAGAGTGCATCAGCTACTTTGTTAGAAGCTCCTGAAATATGTTGAATTTCAAAATCAAAGTCTTGGAGAGCTAAACTCCATCGAAGCAGTTTTTTGTGGTTTCCCTTGGCAGTATGAAGCCACTTTAGTGCAGCATGGTCAGTTTGTAGCTGGAACCACCGTCCCCAAATATATGGGCATAACTTTTCCAGGGCATACACAATGGCGTAGCATTCTTTTTCACTGACTGACAAGTGACTTTCCCTCTCAGACAGTTTCTTGCTGAGAAACATGACAGGATGGAAGTTTTGATCCGGTCCTTCCTGCATTAAAACTGCTCCTACACCACGCTCAGATGCATCTGTGGTACTAGAAATGGTTTGTCAAAGTCTGGGGCCCTTAGCACAGGGTCAGACATGAGTGTAGCCTTAAGCTGGGTAAAGGCCTCCTGACACTCATCAGTCCACTTAACTGCATTCGGCTGGGTCTTTTTGGTCAGGTCTGTTAGTGGGGCAGCGATTTGGCTGTAGTGTGGTACAAATTGCCTGTAATACCCAGCCAAGCCTAAGAAGGGTTGGACCTGTTTTTTTGAATTTGGGACAGGCCACTTTTGGATAGCATCCACCTTGGCCTGTAGGGGGCTTATTGTTCCTTGACCCACCTGGTGTCCAAGGTAAGTCACTCTGTTTTGGCCTATTTAACACTTTTTAGCCTTAACAGTTAGTCCTGCCTGCCTAATGCACTCAAAGACTTTTTCCAGGTGTTCTGGGTGTTCGGGCCATGAATCAGAAAAAATGGCCACATCATCGAGGTAGGCAACTGCATATTCGCCCAATCCTGCTAGGAGACCATTTACAAGTCTTTGGAAGGTGGCGGATGCATTTTGCAGCTTGAAAGGAAGCACATTAAATTCATACATCCCTGCATGGGTGATGAAGGCGGACCTTTCTTTGGTGGATTCATTTAGCGGTACTTGCCAGTACCCCTTGGTTAAGTCTATTGTAGAGATGAACTGGGCACGTCCCAATTTCTCCAATAGCTCATCGGTGCGTGGCATTGGATAGTTGTCGGGATGAGTTACAGCATTTAGCTTACGGTAGTCCACGCAAAAGCATATTTCCCCATCTGGCTTGGGTACTAGAACCACTGGAGATGCCCATGCACTGGTAGAGGGGCAAATTATACCCATCTGTAGCATGTTTTGGATCTTCCGTTTTATAGCAGCTTGGGCATGAGGAGACACCCGGTAGGGTGGGGTTCTAATTGGGTGAGCATTACCTGTGTCAATGGAATGGTATGCCCGTTCAGTCCGTCCTGGGGTGGCTGAGAACAATGGAGTGAAGCTAGTGCACAGCTTCTTCATCTGTTGCCGCTGCAGATGTTCCAAGGTTGTGAAGAGGGTCACCTCTTCCACGCCATCGTCACTCTTTCCTTCGTAGTAGACCCCTTCAGGTCACTCAGTGTCATCTTCTCCCTGGGCTGTAAACTGACAAACCTTTAAGTCTCTGGAATAAAATGGCTTGAAAGAATTAACATGGTACACTTTAGGCTTTAGGGTTGAGGTGGGAAATGCTATGAGATAGTTAACAGCTCCCAGGTGCTCTTGGACCATGAATGGCCCTTCCCATGACGCTTCCATCTTATGGACCTGTTGCGCCTTCAAGACCATAACCTGGTCTCCTACTTTGAAGGAACGCTCTCTGATATGTTTATCATGCCAGGCCTTTTGCTCTTCCTGAGCATCCTTTAGGTTTTCTTTAGCAAGGGCTAAAGAGTGTCGGAGGGTGCTTTGTAGGTTGCTTACAAAGTCTAGAATGTTAGTTCCTGGAGAAGGCGTAAACCCCTCCCATTGCTGCTTCACCAGTTGTAATGACCCCTTAACCTCGTGGCCATACACAAGTTCGAATGGTGAAAACCCTAAACTGGGATGTGGTACAGCCCTGTAGGCAAAAAGCAACTGCTGCAACACTAGGTCCCAATCATTGGAGTGTTCATTTATGAATTTACGTATCATGGCCCCCAAAGTTCCACTAACCCTCTCCACCAGGCCATTGGTTTGATGGTGGTAAGGGGTGGCAACCAAGTGATTCCTCAAATTCTCCCCTAATAAATCACCAGCTCTGGGTAATACTTTGATCCAGGGAAAAAGGCAACAGAGGAAAATCAGCATGATTCAGAGACAAATCCTTTATCAAAGAGGCTAGCATATTCAGGCCAATCTCACTACAGCTAATCCCTGGTGTGACTGTCCCATTGCCCAGTTCCCTCATTGCATTGGAACTGCTAAGTCTGTCTGATAGGTTGGTGGAGTCCTGCAGGTGACACTAGCTATGTTTTAGAAAGAGGAAGGACCAGTGGAAGCAGGAGGCATTGGGGGCAGTCTGGGTTTTCTTGTCTCTCAAAAAAATGGATTTAAAAAAAATGTTCTCTGTAGAACT
This sequence comes from Gopherus flavomarginatus, assembly GCF_025201925.1. Classification (NCBI taxonomy): domain Eukaryota; kingdom Metazoa; phylum Chordata; order Testudines; family Testudinidae; genus Gopherus; species Gopherus flavomarginatus. The sequence goes on along the minus strand of NC_066617.1, from coordinate 74,990,713 downwards.
GGGCACTGAATCCTCCTCCCTGTGAAACAAACTGAGGAGTCAATAGTGGGTAGAGAGATGGAGCTGGATGAACAGCCACAGAGAGGAAACATGGTAAAAATAGAGCCTTCTCAGCTTTATCTGGGAAGTTTAAGAGGAAATAAATAGATGCAGCTCATCAGATACTAAGAACATTGAGTCTTTAGAGTCTTTTGCCAGCCCCACACCCCGTCTCCAGCCAGCCCTACCTGCAGCCTGCCCTACCTGCAGCCAGCCCCACACCCCGTCTCCAGCCAGCCCTGCACCCCATCTCCAACCAGCTCCACATCCCCTGCCCTGCCCACAGCCAGCCAGCCCCACATCCCCATCTCCAGCCAACCCCTACCACACACCACTGCCCAAAGCCAACCAGCCCTGCACTCCCATCACCAGCCAGCCCCTGCCACACACCCCTGCCTGAAGCCAGCCAGCCCCACACTCCCCTGTCGCCAGCCAACCCCTGCTGCACCCCTGTGCCCAAAGCCAGCCAGCCCCACACTCTGTCATTATTCATTTATTTTCATTAAATATGTAGACTAAATAATGAAATTAATAAATTTTCAAGCTAAATGTGTATTAATTCTAATGAACAATTCCACATTATGCAGTATTCATTTTTGAAAGTTTACAATAAGCGATGCTCTGGGGGAAGGAGTGGGGGCGAGGGGCGCAAGGTGGAAGTTTCACCTAGAGCGCAAAATATCTTTGCACCGGCCCTGGGAAGGAGGAGAGAAAGCTACCCTTCTCCCCATTATTACTCTTCCTTCAATACTGTTTTAGTCTTTTGCTTGTTATTCTATCTTATCAACACAGTCTTCTGTAACAGTGCCTGTGCCATCCTTCTCTTCCTTAGCCATCAGGCACAAGGCTAGCTTGGCTGAGTTCACTGGCTGGTCAGCCTTTGCCAGGTTTAATTAGAGCTTTCATCACATTTTGGCTAATAAAAAATCTGGACATTCCAAACACTGAATGTTCAGCTCTCAGACTCTGAGTCACATGAATGTTATTTGATCAAGACATTGAGTTTCAGGCTGGGATTTTTGAAGAGATCCAAGAGAGTTAGGCACCGAGCTCCCTAATTTCCTGGACTTCCTCTGAGAAGCACAGCTTAAATCTCCAATCTCCTTCTCTCAAGCTCTTTTGTTTAAGCATGGAATGCAAGGTCCAGCTGCACCCTCCTGTCATAAACAGATAGCTAAGGGTTAATGTCTCTTTCACCTGAAGCACCTGACCAGAGGACCAATCAGGAAACCGGATTTTTTCAACTTTGGGTGGAGGGAATTGTGTCTCTGTGTCTTTGTTTTCCGTCTGCCTGCCTCTCTGAGCTTTGGAGAAGTAGCTCTACTTTCTAGTCTTCTGTTTCTAAGTGTAAGGACAAAGAGATCAGATAGTAAGTTCTATGGTTTTCTTTTCTTTGGTATTTGCATGAATATAAGTGCTGGAGTGCTTTGATTTGTATTCTTTTTGAATAAGGCTGTTTATTCAATATTCTTTTAAGCAATTGCCCTGTGTTGTATCATCTATACAGAGAGAACATTTGTACTTATTTTTCTTTCTTTTTATATAAAGCTTTCTTTTAAGACCTGTTGGAGTTTTTCTTTACTTCAGGGAAATTGAGTCTGTACTCACCAGGGAATTGGTGGGAGGAAGGAATCGGGGAGATTTGTGTGTTGGATTGCTAGCCTGACTTTGCATTCCCTCTGGGGGAATAGGAAAGTACTTTTTGTTTCCAGGATTGGGAACAGAGAGGGAGATTCACTCTGTTTGAATTCACAGAGCTTGTGTCTGTGTATCTATCCAGGAGCACCTGGAGGGGGGAAGGGAAAAAGGATTATTTCCCTTTGTTGTGAGACTCAAGGGATTTGGGTCTTGGGGTCCCCAGGGAAGGTTTTTCAGAGGGACCAGAGTGCCCCAAAACACTCTAATTTTTTGGGTGGTGGCAGCAGGTACCAGGTCCAAGCTGGTAACTAAGCTTGGAGGTTTTCATGCTAACCCCCATATTTTGGACGCTAAGGTCCAAATCTGGGACTAAGGTTATTACATGAGTGGCAGCTGGTGGGAGATAGACAGAACCCAGAAGCCAGTAGAAATATTATATTTTTCTTTTCTCTGCTAAGGGCTTTTTAGCAGAGAGAAACAGTTTGGTTTTAAAAGGGAACCAGAGAGAAATTTTTTTTTTGCTCTCTCTGGCAGTTTGTGGCTTGCATGTTAAGCAGAAGTCGTTAAGGACTATTAACAGTCTTTTGTCACACAATAGCACTCCCATTGAGAGTCGTACCAGCACTTATAGGCATGCAAATAAAGTGGTTTTTCTGGTTTCCTTTCATTGAACATTAGCTAGAGAGAGAAAAGGAAAAAAGCACTGTTGCTAGGCAGACTTCAGGAGGCAACAGAACCTGCAGTTCAGAAGATAAACACCGGAGGGCACCCCAACACAAGAAAACAGGAACCATGACTTCTAAGGCAAAAATTAAGGCCGAAGAGCAATTCAAAGAAGCTGAACACAGGCGACAAATGGAGATGAAAGAAAGAGAAGAACAAATCAAAGAGGCAGCACACAAAAGAAAAATAGAAGAAGAAGAGGTGGCCCATAGAAGGAAGCAAGCAGAAGAAGAGGCAGCCCACAGGAGACAGATAGAACTCCAAAGGGAAGCCCACCAACAGGCCATGGAATTAGAAAAGGCTAAGCAACAGACTCCAGCCAACCCTAACAACCCGGCGCCCATTATTGCTCCACAGCACAGGAAATTTCCCACCTACAAGGCAGGTGATGACACCGAGGCCTTCTTGGAAAATTTTGAAAGAGCCTGTCTTGGGTACAGCATTCCCGAAGACCAGTACATGGTAGAATTGAGGTCACAGCTCAGTGGACCTTTAGCAGAGGTGGCAGCTGAAATGCCTAAGCACCAAATGAATGACTATAAACTTTTTCTAACCAAGGCCAGATACAGGATGGGGATAACCCCAGATCATGCCCGTCGGCGTTTCAGAAACCAAAAGTGGAAACCAGAGGAGTCATTTCCCAAACACGCCTACTACATTGCAAAAAACTATGAGGCCTGGCTAACAGGAAACAACATTCAAACCTTGGAAGAACTGAACCTCCTCATACAAATGGAGCAGTTCTTGGATGGTGTTCCTGAAGACATCACGCGGTACATACAAGATGGAAACCCCAAGAATATCGCTGAGGCGGGGGAGATTGGAGCCAAATGGATGGAACTGGCAGAAAGCAAGAAAGCTACTGTCAAGGGGAACGATTACCCCAGGGGGCACACAGACCATAAACCCTACAACCGAGGACAGCCAAAGACCCCACATACCACCCAAGTAAAGCCACAGATACCCTACCCTTCAACCTCACCAGTCTCCAGTAACTCACCTCGGCCCAGTGACCCATCAGATGGAAGATGCTTTAAGTGTAATGAACTGGGACATATCAAGGCCAAGTGTCCCAAGAACACCATGCGAGTGCAATTCATTACACCACCATCACACCAAAGATCCCAGGCCCGGATGCCTCTCAAATACCCTTGGAGCGAAGGGAAAATTTGAGAGTGGGCGGAAAGAAGGTTACTGCGTGGAGAGACACGGGGGCACAAGTGTCAGCTATCCACCAATCCTTCGTTGACCCCAAATTCATCAACCCAAAGGCCAAAGTTACAATTTACCCCTTCATGTCACAAGCTGTAGACTTGCCTACAGCTCAACTGCCTGTCCAGTACAAAGGCTGGTCAGGAATGTGGACTTTTGCAGTCTATGACAATTATCCTATCCCCATGCTACTGGGGGAAGACTTGGCCAACCAGGTGAGGCGGGCCAAGAGAGTGGGAATGGTTACACGTAGCCAAACCAGGCAAGCTTCCAGACCCATTCCTGTTCCTGAGCCGTCCACAGAGGCCCCGTCTGTGTTACCAGAGACCCAGACAGAGGTAGTGGACCCGGATTCCATGCCTACCACTGAAACAGCCACAGCATCTCCAGTCCCAGGCCCGGAACTGGAACAACAACCAGCACCAGCAAGTGCAACTACATCTTCAAACTCAACGCCAGAGGGCGCCAGCGAGCCAAAACTGGCAGAAGCGACAGACAGCCATACCCAAAAGGCTCAGCCAGAGCCTGAAATACCCTCAGGTGCACCAGCGGAGAGCGGTTCACCAGCAACGGAAACAACCCCATCACCTACATCGCTTCCAGAGGGACCAAGCCCAAGTCCACAGTCTGAGGAAGAACTGGTGACCCCAGCCTCAAGGGAACAGTTCCAGACTGAGCAAGAAGCGGATGACAGCCTTCAGAAAGCTTGGGCGGCGGCACGGAGCACCCCACCGCCTCTCAGCTCTTCTAATCGATCCCGGTTTGTTATAGACCAAGGACTTTTATACAAGGAAATTCTTTCTGGTGGACACCGGGAAGAATGGCAGCCGCACAAACAGTTGGTGGTTCCAACTAAGTACCGGGGGAAGCTCTTAAGCTTAGCCCATGATCATCCCAGTGGCCATGCTGGGGTGAACAGAACCAAGGACCGGTTGGGGAAGTCCTTCCACTGGGAGGGGATGGGCAAGGACGTTGCCAAGTATGTCCGGTCTTGTGAGGTATGCCAAAGAGTGGGAAAGCCTCAAGACCAGGTCAAGGCCCCTCTCCAGCCACTCCCCATAATTGAGGTCCCATTTCAGCGAGTAGCTGTGGATATTCTGGGCCCTTTCCCAAAAAAGACGCCCAGAGGAAAGCAGTACGTACTAACTTTAGTGGACTTTGCTACCCGATGGCCAGAAGCAGTCGCTCTAGGCAACACCAGGGCTAACACTGTGTGCCTGGCCCTAACAGACATCTTTGCCAGGGTAGGTTGGCCCTCTGACATCCTTACAGATTCAGGGTCTAATTTCCTGGCAGGGACCATGGAAAAACTGTGGGAAACTCATGGGGTGAATCACTTGGTTGCCACCCCGTACCACCATCAAACCAATGGCCTGGTGGAAAGGTTCAATGGAACTTTGGGGGCCATGATACGACAATTCATCACCGAATTCTCCAATAATTGGGACCTAGTGTTGCAGCAGTTGCTGTTTGCCTACAGGGCTGTACCACATCCCAGTTTAGGGTTTTCACCATTTGAACTTGTGTATGGTCACGAGGTTAAGGGGCCATTACAGTTGGTAAAGCAGCAATGGGAGGGGTTTACGCCTTCTCCAGGAACTAACATTCTGGACTTTGTAAGCAACCTACAAAGCACCCTCCGACACTCTTTAGCCCTTGCTAGAGAGAATCTAAAGGATGCTCAGGAAGAGCAAAAGGCCTGGTATGACAGACATGCCAGAGATCGGTCCTTCAAGGTAGGAGACCAGGTTATGGTCTTGAAGGCGCAACAGGCCCATAAGATGGAAGCATCATGGGAAGGGCCCTTCACGGTCCAAGAGCGCCTGGGAGCTGTAAACTACCTCATAGCATTTCCCAATTCCTCACTAAAGCCTAAAGTGTACCATGTTAATTCTCTCAAGCCTTTCTATTCCAGAGACTTACAGGTTTGTCAGTTTACAGTCCAGGGAGATGATGCTGAGTGGCCTGACGGTGTCTACTACGACGGGAAAAAAGACGGTGGCGTGGAAGAGGTGAACCTCTCAACCACCCTGGAACGTCTGCAGCGGCAACAAATCAAGGAGCTGTGCACTAGCTTCGCCCCATTGTTCTCAGCCACCCCAGGACGGACTGAACGGGCATACCACTCCATTGATACAGGTAATGCTCACCCAATCAGAACCCCACCCTACCGAGTGTCTCCTCATGCCCAAGCTGCTATAGAACGGGAGATCCAGAACATGCTACAGATGGGTATAATCCGCTCATCTACCAGTGCATGGGCATCTCCAGTGGTTCTGGTACCCAAACCAGATGGGGAAATACGCTTTTGCGTGGACTACCGTAAGCTAAATGCTGTAACTCGTCCGGACAACTATCCAATGCCACGTACCGATGAGCTATTGGAAAAGTTGGGACGTGCCCAGTTCATCTCTACAATAGACTTAACCAAGGGGTACTGGCAAGTACCGCTAGATGAACCTGCCAAGGAGAGGTCAGCATTCGTCACCCATGCGGGGGTGTATGAATTCAATGTCCTTCCTTTCGGCCTTCGAAATGCACCCGCCACCTTCCAGAGGCTGGTAGATGGTCTACTAGCTGGACTGGGAGAATTTGCAGTTGCCTACCTCGATGATGTGGCCATTTTTTCAGACTCCTGGCCCGAACACCTACTACACCTGGAAAAGGTCTTTGAGCGCATCAGGCAGGCAGGACTAACTGTTAAGGCCAAAAAGTGTCAAATAGGCCAAAACAGAGTGACCTTACCTGGGGCACCAGGTGGGTCGAGGAACCATAAACCCCCTACAGGCCAAGGTGGATGCTATCCAAAAGTGGCCTGTCCCAAAGTCAAAGAAGCAGGTCCAATCCTTCTTAGGCTTGGCCGGATACTACAGGCGATTTGTACCACACTACAGCCAAATCGCTGCCCCACTGACCGACCTGACCAAAAAGACCCAGCCAAATGCAGTTAAGTGGACTGATGAGTGTCCAAAAGGCCTTTACCCAACTTAAGGCAACGCTCATGTCTGACCCTGTGCTCAGGGCCCCGGATTTTGACAAGCCATTCCTAGTAACCACGGATGCATCTGAGCGTGGTATAGGAGCAGTGCTCATGCAGGAAGCAACAGATCACAACTTCCATCCTGTCGTGTTTCTCAGCAAGAAACTGTCTGAGAGGGAAAGTCACTGGTCAGTCAGTGAAAAGGAATGCTATGCCATTGTGTACGCCCTGGAAAAGCTACGCCCATATGTTTGGGGACGGCGGTTCCAACTACAAACTGACCATGCTGCACTAAAGTGGCTTCATACTGCCAAGGGGAACAACAAGAAACTTCTTCGTTGGAGTTTAGCTCTCCAAGATTTTGATTTTGAAATTCAACACATCACAGGAGCTTCTAATAAAGTTGCTGATGCACTCTCCCGTGAGAGTTTCCCAGAATTCAGTAGTTAAAAAGTGTTCTTAAAATGTAGAAGTCTGTTAGTTATATACTTAGGAGTATATGTAAAGGTGTATGTGTTGTATTAATCTGTTTATTTTCAAGTTCTAGAAGGAAATCGCCGCCAGTGAGATTCCCCACTGTCTGCAATTTGGGGGGCGTGTCATAAACAGATAGCTAAGGGTTAATGTCTCTTTCACCTGAAGCACCTGACCAGAGGACCAATCAGGAAACCGGATTTTTTCAACTTTGGGTGGAGGGAATTGTGTCTCTGTGTCTTTGTTTTCCGTCTGCCTGCCTCTCTGAGCTTTGGAGAAGTAGCTCTACTTTCTAGTCTTCTGTTTCTAAGTGTAAGGACAAAGAGATCAGATAGTAAGTTCTATGGTTTTCTTTTCTTTGGTATTTGCATGAATATAAGTGCTGGAGTGCTTTGATTTGTATTCTTTTTGAATAAGGCTGTTTATTCAATATTCTTTTAAGCAATTGCCCTGTGTTGTATCATCTATACAGAGAGAACATTTGTACTTATTTTTCTTTCTTTTTATATAAAGCTTTCTTTTAAGACCTGTTGGAGTTTTTCTTTACTTCAGGGAAATTGAGTCTGTACTCACCAGGGAATTGGTGGGAGGAAGGAATCGGGGAGATTTGTGTGTTGGATTGCTAGCCTGACTTTGCATTCCCTCTGGGGAATAGGAAAGTACTTTTTGTTTCCAGGATTGGGAACAGAGAGGGAGATTCACTCTGTTTGAATTCACAGAGCTTGTGTCTGTGTATCTATCCAGGAGCACCTGGAGGGGGGAAGGGAAAAAGGATTATTTCCCTTTGTTGTGAGACTCAAGGGATTTGGGTCTTGGGGTCCCCAGGGAAGGTTTTTCAGAGGGACCAGAGTGCCCCAAAACACTCTAATTTTTTGGGTGGTGGCAGCAGGTACCAGGTCCAAGCTGGTAACTAAGCTTGGAGGTTTTCATGCTAACCCCCATATTTTGGACGCTAAGGTCCAAATCTGGGACTAAGGTTATTACACCTCCCAAGGAAGATATTTTAAAATAACTAACACCTGGTGCAATCTGGTGAACTCCAAAGACAAAAAATTAGTATACAGTATTTTTATGAGCCCCAGAGATCTGAGACTCACACAGGTGGGGCATTTGCTTCTCACGCATCATTGCCACTAATACTGTTCTTGCAGGAAAAATTAACTCTGCTCTTTAGGGATCCCTTGAGGAGAAAAAATGAAACAATCTAATTTATCTTTTAAACATCAGTTTAATCTGATCTGGGACACAAAATACTTTAATTGTTATGATATGGTTATTGCATAGCATCTGTTCAGGGTAGACCTACAGTGGTTTGGGTGCCTTCACTGTGTGTTTCTATACATTCATGCTGTGTTACCAACCTCGAGAGATCAAGAATCATGAGATTTGCCCAAAAAAAATGAGATTTTTTAAAAAAAAGGAAACTATATTGTGTTTCCACAGTCCATCTCTTGGTTTGTAACCTGCCCATCCCCAGCGTATAACAATTAGTGTTGCCCACTCTCCCCAGTTTATTGGGAAAGGTGAGCTTGGCCCTTCTGCAGAAGTTCTCACCCTCAGCTCTCCATCTCCAGCTCAGCAATTAATACTGTCTGCTCCCAATGTCCTTATCAATAACATCCACCCCCCTCAATTCCTCCATCAGTTCAGCCTCTGCCCAGACATCAGTCTCCGCAGCAGTTCATCCACCCAGCCTCATCTCTGCTTCTCCACGGATTCTTCACCCCCATCCCTGTGGCCTGTGAGAGGGCCTCTCTCCCTCTTGTTGGCTGAGGGGGAGCAGTTTCAGACACTCTTCACCTCTCCTGCCTCTTTCCAGGTAGGGTGCTGCAGGGAGGAGGAGGAAGGAGCCATCCCTTCCCCCTTGCTTGAAGTAGGAGGAGGAAGGATCAGAGCCACCGTAAGCTATTGGGCTCTTTCTGTTCCCATTTCCCCATACCTCTCCTGTGAGATTGGCTTCAGGTTGCTGAGGGGCGGGGGAGAGAGCTCTGCATGGCTGCTCTGCCCCAGGAGGTGAACAAGTGGGTCAGGGATCCAATCAGAGGGTTGCCCCCTTCCTCCCCAAAGAGGGCTCAAATTCCCTAGAGAACTGAAACTTCTCCCATCATCATATCACTGGGCTCCAGCCCCAGCCAAGATCCTGCCAGTCACCAAAAACTGCAAAAGTTGACAATACTGTAACATTCTGTGATTTCTTTTAAATCTGAAGGTAATCCTTGTATGGGACATAATTACAGCATTCTGGTAAGCCATTCCACATCAGTAACTTAACCTTAACTCCTGCTTAACAAGTCTTCTGTCTAGGAATATGTTATTGATCAGATCAGTCACAGTGACAAGGGCTCTCACCTGACAAATTTTTAGACTGTTTCAGTTTAGCAATTAAGCTTCACTGAAGCAATGCTACCATAATAAAATGGCCAGTTTCCATTCAGCAATGGTGAGATCATAGAAGAGTCTGCTCAGCTTCACTTGGCTGTGAACTAATGAACACAGACCATAATGATTATCTGCAGGATCTATTTATCTATAGCTGTGATTGGAACATAGACTGCAGGAGAAAATGAGATTGCAAGAAACCAGGAAGCTGGTGAACTAATAATTACAGGAAAGGAAACTCATTCAGAATCCTAACATGATCGTTCAGTAACTAAACCTTATGGAAGATCATTCTATAACGGAGTAGTATATTCTTCAAGGCAAACTTGACAATCTTTAGCAATTAAAGTGTCTTAAAGTTTTAGCATGAATCTGGGCCAAACCCTGAAGTCCTTATTAATTATTAATTATAATTATTAATGTATGCAAGATTCAGAATGAAGCCTGTCCTTTTCCCAGGAGTTCACTCCATATGCAGCAAAACACTCATTGGTTTCACATTATTCCTTAGAAATATACTCACAAATGGAAAAGAACTTGTGCAAATATGGGACAAAAATACCTTGGACCTACATGTAACAGGGTAGCAGGCACAGAGACCCTGCATGGGAATGCAGGGCTCTTCTGCTGAGACATCTTGTACTCAAGTGATACAATCCTGCATTAAGATTCAGGGTAATTACTGCTAAGTAATACTGATCGATAGGTCCAGATATCTCCAACCTGGCTATAAAAGAGGTGTTAGTATATCTTTAGGCTGGAAGTAGAGAGCTAAGAACTGAAGAGGTCCTGGAAGGAAACCCTCAGAACAACCAAGCTCAGGGAGAGGGCATAGGATGAGGTTTATGTTGTGTTAGGATTTTTGAGTTTCCTTCCAAACCCCAGGAAGGGTGAACTTTGATGCTATCTGGGTCTGCGTGGTCTGCTGAGAATGAAGCAGGGATCCATCACGTTCACATGGAAGAAAGGGGAAGCTGCATTCAGCCAGTACAAACCACTACCAAAGCCAGACCTCAAAACCTGTAGAAGCCCTACCTACAAATTTGGGGCTTCATGAATTTGGGGTGGGAGATGGGCTGGATCAAGAGACCTCCACTTTCTTACCCCCTGTAGTGGTCCCTTGCTCTCTAGTGGCGAGGGAAGCCACGCTGCCTCACTGGGTCTGGCAGCAGGACTTAGGCCCAGAGGCTGATCAGTAAGCAGTCTACAGCCAGTTGCCACCTAACAGCAGGTGAATTTTATGAGCTTATGCTGTATAGTTCCCTGTGCTGAGCAAGCCGGTATAATTTTAGGTTTATACTCCAGAGTGGGCATGTGTCTGAGTAGCTAGCTGGGAAATTCCCTAGCTGGAGCCTGCCCATGCAGGGCTGATCACAGCATCTACATGTAACGGCAGCTGGGTGTGTCCCTGCCTGTATTGTTGCTGGTGAAAGTGCAGGCTAGAGCCTGGAGAGAGCTTGTCACAGCAATACGATGTAAAGGGAGCCCAGGCTGGTGGGTCAGAGGCAGGGCCATCCTTAGCCATAGGCAGAATAGGCAGCCTCTAGGGCACCACTAGGTCTGGGGGCACCGCTCTGCCGGACAGACGGGAAGCAGTGGAGCACGTAAGAGCAGGAAACTGTAGTTGCTACATTTGGGGGGCAATTCCATGCTATGTTTTTAGCTGTGTTTCTGAGTAGGTTCTACATTCCTCTCCTACCTGTTCTTCCCCCTACCAATGTGTTGTTGCAAGAAATCTAGCTCTGGGTGTCTCCCTCTGCAAAAACTTTTGGATTATCATCAGAAAATATACTCCCACTTACTCAGTGATTCGAGAGTAGAGAAGACTACGGAGCGAAGGACACCTAAACAGTCTCTAAATTACCAGCAAATAAGAGGGAAAAAATCATATATAGAAAAGATGCCACTTGCCAAGAAGTAGAGTGAAGCCAATATTATCATTGCACCCTGACAATCTGCTCTGCTGATACACCTCTCTGGGTTTCCAGCACATTGGGCTGAGTATGTTCAAAGCTAGATACCCAGTCCTGCAGCCCCCTCCTTATGGGAATACTTCCATTGACTAGAATAAGACTGCTTCTGGGACTAAGGACTACTTCCCATGAGTAAAGTATTGACGGGGCTACCGAGAGTGAATTCGGGTCCCAGTGAAAAAAAAATTTCGGGCCCCCCAGCAAGGGCAGACCAGCTAAACAGGGCTGACAAAGATGGGGAAGCCAAGCCTCGGACCCCGTTCCAAACCACCAGGCCCTGGTAATTTGTACCTGCTTCCCCACCCCTCATCTGCCCTGAGTATTGCTGGCCCTGACCCTATAGCTATTTGGAGCCTATTTTGCCTCTTTTAAAAATGCAGTTGTTTGTATCTAAAATCCAGAAACAAAGGGCGTGTACGGAGAGTTAGTGCGCAACTACCTGGGGTGTAAATCTGCAGCACTTTGACTGCCATGCACTAATGGCTGCTTGGACCCTGCTACCATGCACTAAAAGTTCAATAGCGCTTTGACCACCTCCTCTTTCAAACAGCTGTACATCAAGCTGTACGAAACTCTTCGGACACAGTGGGAGGGTCCACATGGCAACTTAATGAGCAGCAGACAGTGCATGGTAGCTCCACATTCTGGCTTGATTCACACTAAGGGAATGCGTACACTACAGAGACTATGCAGGCAGAGCTACGTCATCATAGCTATGCTGCCATGGCCTTGGACTATAGATGCAGCCTACACCACCAGGAGTTTTTCTCTCAATGTAGGAACATCACCTTGCTCTCTTTCATCTATGTAGCAGCAGCTCCACTGGGAGTTTCATCAGCATAGCTACATTGCTAGGGTGTGTGAGTATTTTGCACACCTTTGATGGATATAGCTATGCCAACAGAACTTTTTAATTGTAAACTAAGCCTGAGTTTCTGTGAGGACAAGCCCAAAGACGATACAAAAACCGAATTACAGGGGATTTTAACATCCTTTTCCTTGAGCCAGTTTGTGTTTCCACATATTTTACAGACGATTACACACCAATAGCCTAACTCTAGCCCTCTGTCCTCATTCTGTACCAACACTAACATGTGAGGCTGACTTTGGGCTCATCCCTGAGCCTTGCTATGGCCCCTTTGTGCTGCCACTATTTAGCCAGATGGGAATTCCCTGGCTGATGCAAAGCCAGTGGCTGTAAGCCACCCCGCTCACAGCTGCCCATGTAGATTGCATACTGGGTGGTGCATGCTGCACTCTGGCAATTCACAGCTGGTAGATGACCACTTGGGCGAGTGTGAGTTAGTCTACACCACAGCTATAAGTGAGCTTCCTAGCTTGGGTAGACAGACTCGTACTAGCCACCCGAGTTCAGACAAAGGGGGTCTGGTGGGCTTGAGAGCCTGAGCTGCTGCCTAAGCCAAGCTAGCATGAGTCTGTGAACCCAGGCGGGGAGGCTTGCTCCCAACTGCAAGGCAGACATGCCCTAGTGACTCTCCTGGTGCATCATAACTACTTGTGTTAAAAACCAACCAACATGGGCCATAGGGTGACCAGGTATCCTGATTTTATAGGGACAGTCCTGATTTTTGGGTCTTTTTCTCATACAGGCTCCTATTACCCTCCACCCCCATCCTGATTTTTCACTTGCTGTCTGGTCACCATAATGGGCCAAATTCTGACCTACGGTTGCCAGGCATCCAGTTTTCGACTGGAACACCTGGTCAAAATGGGACCCAGGCAGCTCAAGTCAGCACTGCTGACCAGGCTGCTAAAAGTCTGGTCAGCGTTGCAGCGGGGGTAAGGCAGGCTCCCTGCCTGACCTGGCTCTGCACAGCTCCTGGAAGCAGCGACATGTCCCTGTGGCCCCTAGGTGTCCCCGCCCTGTGCACTGGCTCTGCAGCTCTCATTGGCCAGGAACTACAGTCAATGGGAGCTGCAGGGATGGCGCTTGTGGGGAAGGGCAGCACGCAGAGACTCTCTGGCTGCCCCTGCACCTAGAGGCCACAGGGACATGTCGCCGCTTCCGGGAGCTGCCTCACTTAAGTACTGCCTAGCGCCTGCCCCGCATGACCTCCCACACCCCAACCCCGAGCCCTGAGCCCCCACCCACACACCAGCTCCCTCCCAGAGCCCACACTCTGCACACATTCCCACACCCCAACTGCCTGCCCTAGCCCTGAGCCCCCCTCCTGCACTGTGAACCCCTTGGCCCCAGCCTGCACCCCAAACCCCTCATGCCCAGCCCCACATCAGAGCTTGCATTCCGAGCCAGAGCACCACACCTGCACCCCCACGCCCTGATCCAGCCTGGAGCCGCTTCCCGCATCCTGAAACCCTCACTTCTGGTCCCACCTCACAGCCCACACCCCCAGCTGGAGCTCTCACTCCCTCCTGCACCCCAACCCCCTGCCCAAGCCAGAGCCCCCTGCCACACTTCAAACTCCTCAGCTATACCCCTCAACCTAGAGCCCCCTCCTGAACCCCAAATCCCTCATCGGCCCCACCCCAGAGCCTGCACTCCCAGCCAGAGCCCTCATCTCCCATACTCCAACCCTTTCTCCAGCCCTGAGCCCCCTTCTGCACCCCAAACTCCTCATCCCCAGCCTCATCCCAGAGCTCACACCTCCAGCTGGAGCCCTCACTGCCTCACACACCCCTGCCCCAGCCTGGCAAAAATGAGTCAGTGAGTGAAGGTGAGGGACAGCGAGTGACGGACGGAGGATGGAATGAGTGGGGTGGCGCCTCAGAGAAGGATTGGGGCCTGAGCGGGCCTTCGGGCAGGAGGCAGGGCAAGGGTGCTCGGTTTTCTGCAATCAGGAAGTTGGTAACCCTATTCTGACCTGTTTCATTGGTGTAAATCTGGAGTAACTGAGATCAGAATTTGGCTCTTTAAGCCTAGCCACGTTGAAAATCTACACTGGACACCTGGCCTTCAGCTAAATTTGTCATTGCTTCCTTTTTGCTGGGGAGCTCTACTGGTAGTGTATTAGACTACACTGTAAATCATATAGGTATATTAGTCTGAAACCTCCAATAGACATTCATAACAGTACCTGCCAATGGCTTCCAGAGATTCAGCACGAGATAAATGTATCTGTTTCAAACTTATTTAGTTTTAATAGTTGCTGCCAGTTGCTGTTTGTCTGGAAATTAGGTGCTCTAGCTTACATGAATCATTCCTGATAGAAAAGATCATTTTATAGCTGCCTTGAGTAACAAATCATGCTGAAGCATGCAAAACGCTTTAGCTCCTGTATACTGCACTCTAAAAAGAAATCACATAATTCATTGTTTTAATTAATTACTAAAAAGAAATAGGCAATAGTTGACACTGGAAAGACAGTGGCCATTCTGGCGATTTCTTGAAGTAATTCTATAATAGATGACACTCAAGCCTAAAGGTTGCAGGGATGGCTCTGAATGCTGTATTCTGCAGGGTAGTTACGAGAGACCCAACTGGAGAGTATGTGCTAAATGATGGATTGCCCTTCTAATCGCATAACATTAAATGTCATTGACGTAATAAGAGCACTTACATTTTCAAAGCATTTTACAAACATTAACTAACTAAGTTCACAACATCCTAGGAGATAGCTCTCATTAGTTCCATTTCATAGGTGGGAAATTGAAGCAGAAGGGTTAAGGAATTTACACGAAGTCACAGAGGGAGCCCATGTTAACTGAAATTAGCACTTAGGCGTTCCTGGCACCAAACTGAAGAAATATATAGTGCATCCTTCTTTCTGGTCTGCATTTTCACAAAGGTCAGCCCAAACAGTTTTTGCAGCTGTGACATGTTCTGTCCAATGTTCATTGAACGCAGGCAGGGCCATCTCCACCTCCTGTTGACAACATCTGCCACACTGTCTACCTTGTTTTCTTCTTGTGTCAGGTTGTGAGGTGAGAAGGGGAGGACTCAGACCATTTCCCAATTATTCTTGCGCAACTGAGCTGATTTGCAATGAGCATCATGCAAGATGAATAGGGAAATAACTTGAGAACCTGTTCTCGCACAATTACCAAATATCTTAGAATCCAGAGCTAACCATTCCAGAGTGATTCTCAAGAGGGAGCTGCTGGAAAGTTTAAAAATGCCTGGCTACCCTCCAAATTCACTGTAGGGAACACTCCTGCATTTGCAGGGAAAGGAACGCACTAGGCCACATTCACAAGGGTGTTTACGACCATTATGAGAATACACGAATGTATACCTTCTTCCAGCCCTCTCAATGTGCATATTGCACTTAGACTTCTTTAAACTCACACCCACCCACTTACCAATGTGTCATTTACACCACCTCTTTTCTCACATCATCTCTGAATTTATCCCTTTGAGTCTCGATTGACGTAATTCATATATTAAGAGGCCAGATGACAACAAAAAAGGAAGAAAAATTACCAACAGGTGTATGTGAGAACATCTAAGTTATAGCAGGCCATTCCCTACGTTAATTTACCCCACGTTCCAGCACCTTAGTATAGGTTACACCAGCTTGGAGTCCCTGACCAGCACACATTGGTATGCAAGGTCAGCAGGCTTCAGGGAGGCTACGGCAATGCAAAGATGTACAACTTAATTTCCATCTCCGATCTTGGCCTCACAGCACTTTGCAGTCTTTAATTTCTATGGTTCAGAATTTCTTCCTCCCCTAAAAAATACAAAACAAAACAAAAAAAACCAAAAAAACACCTCTGCATGTTCTCCCTAAGTAGAGGTATTATCATGACATTCATCCATTCACACCAGAAGGAAAAGGATGAATATGTCCATCTTATTTTCACTTGCCATCATTTCACTTGTCTATAAGATTTCTCCATCATCCACGAACTGATGCACTGTATTTGTATATTGTCATACCTTGCGCTTCTGCTCTTTACATGATAGATTGGGTGATGCTTTACTTCAGACACAGTGCAATCTCTTTACCGTGAAAGTGCAATTTACAAATGTAGATTTTTGTTTGTTTGTTACATAACTGCACTCAAAACCAAAACCATGTAAAACTTTAGAGCCTACCTGTAAGAAACAGTCACAACAGGAAAAATCACTTTGAACAAGTGCAAAATAGCACAAGACCTTTCTCGGACACAAAAGAGACATCTATATGCCTACCTGGAACATCTGTAAGTAATTGAGGTAGTTGCAATAATTCTTTCAAGTTTTTGTCTCAACTGCATTCCCAATTTGTCTCAACTGCAATTAAAAAAATTTATCTTGATTAATCACACAATTAATCACGCTGTTAAACAATAATAGAATACCATTTCTTTACATTTTTTGGATGTTTTCTACATTTTCAAATATATTCATTTCAATTACAATGCAGACTACAAAGTATATAGTGCTCATTTTATATTTATTTTTATTACAAATATTTGCACTTTAAAAAACAAAAGAAATAGTATTTTTCAATTCAGCTAATACAAGTACTGTAGTGCAATCTCTTTATCATGGAAGTTGAACTTACAAATGTAGAATTATATACAAAAAAAACGGGCATTCAAAAATAAAACAATGTAAAACTTTAGAGCCTACAAATCCACTTAGTCCTACTTCTTGTTCAGCAAATTGCTCAGACAAACAAGTTTGTTTACATTTGGAAGAGATAATGCTACCTGCTTCTTGTTGACAATGTCAGCTGAAAGTGAGAATAGGTCTTAGCATGGCACTGTTGTAGCTGGTGTCGCACAATATTTACATGTCAGATGCACTAAACAGTCATATGTCCCTTCATGATTCAACCACCATTCCAGAGGACATGCGTCCATGCTGATGATGAGTTCTGCTCAATAACGATCCAAAGTAATGCAGACCAATGTATGTTCAATTTCATCATTTGAGTCAGATGCCACCAGCAGACGGTTGATTTTCTTTTTTGGTGGTTCAGGTTCTGCAGTTTCCGCATTGGAGTCTTGCCCTTTAAGACTTCTGAAAGCGTGCACCACACCTCGTCCCTCTCAGATTTTGGAAGGCACTTCAGATTCTTAAACCTGGGTCAAGTGCTGTAGCTATCTTTAGAAATCTCACACTGGTACCTTCATTGTCTTTTGTCAAATCAGCCGTGAAAGTTTTCTTAAAACAAACAACATGTGCTGGGTCATCATCTGAGACTGCTATAACATGAAATATATGGCAGAATGTGGGCAAAACAGCAGAAGATATACCATTCTCCTCCCAGGAGTTCAGTCAAAAAATTAATTAACACATTTTTTTGTAACGAGTGTCATCAGCATAGAAGCATGTCCTCTGGAATGGTGGCTGAAGCATGAAGGAGTATACAAATGTTTAGCATATTTGGCAATACTGGCTATAAAAGTGCCATGTGAATGCCTGTTCTCACTTTCTGGTGATATTGTAAATAAGAAGCAGTCAGCATTATCTCCCATAAATGTAAACAAACTTGTTTGTCTTAGCGATCAGCTGAACAAGAAGTAGGACTGAGAGGACTTGTAAGCTCTAAAGTTTTACATTGTTTTGTTTTTGAGTTCAGTTATGTAACCAAAAAAAAAAATCTACATTTGTAAATTGCACTTTCATGATAAAGAGATCACACTACAGTACTTGTAGGAGGTGAATTGAAAAATACTATTTCTTTTGCTTATATTATTTTTATTACAAATATTTGCACTGTAAAAATGATAAACTGAGCACTGTACACTTTGTATTCTGTGTTGTAATTTAAATCAATATATTTGAAAATATAGAAAAACATCCAAAATATTTAATAAATTTCAATTGGTATTCTATTGCTTAAGAGTGCGATTAAAATTGCACTTAATCACGATTAATTTTTTAATCACAATTAATTTTTTGGGTTAATTGCAATTAATTGATAGCCCTAATTCCCACCTGATCACACAACAGAAAGAGAAAGCAGAAAATTATGGCAGAAAGAGAACTTTTCTTTCAGGAGAGGAGACTAACTTGGTGGTTTTTATTCTGAAGCAACTTCAATTTATTTTTGTCCAAACAACAGTATAATCTTTTCAACACAAGTCTTTCCATCAGCTTCAATGGGCATTGGATCAGGCCTATGATGGATAAAAACCAAATCTTTGCTCAGTTTATTCATCCAAATAATCCCATAAAAGACAGTGGGGAATAAATATGCTAGTAAGGAAAGTAGCATTTGACCCACAATTGTACACTATGTAAAATGTTTGGTCCAAGTAAGTGAAAAAGGCATCTCTTCCCCCCCATATTCTTGACACAAAGTGAAAAACTGTGCATAATCCAAATATTTCTGGTGTGGTTTAAAATCATCACAGTAAAACTCATGGTCACTTTCAGACAGGAGAACAATAATTTCTAGATATGAATAAAGAACAGGGGTACTTGTGGCACCTTAGAGACTCACAAATTTATTTGAGCATAAGCTTTTGTGGGCTACAGCCCACTTCATCTCTACCAGATGCCTAATTCTAAACTGTATGCCATTGACTTTGTTTGACAGACACATTATTAAATTTACAATGTATCACTTCACAGCAATGCAGTTCTGTTTTAAAGCAGTTTTTAACACCTCGATTATTTTAGATATCAGTACCACCACGGATCATGTCTCTTAAACATGTTCAAGAGCATTCCATCTCAGACATTGCATGCTGGGAATGAAAACCGTGCTCACATTAAGGAGAGACTGTCATGCTTGGAGGACAGAGAAGGAAGCAGGGCTTGGGAACTACTTGTAACTTTCGGATTACTTCAGAATGGTTACTCCTCTCTGAATCTTAACTGATGACATTTTTTCCAAATTCTGTTCAATTCTGTGAAACAAAATACATTCTTGTAAAAATCAGGGTAAAATGGCAGAATGAGAAAAACACAAAACATTAGCAGTAAATGATCAAAGCATTAAAAGTCCATTGCTGATTATATCTTGAAATGTTAGAAATACCCTACGGCCCGATCCTGCAGTCATTTTACAAGCAAAACACCTGAGCTTTTCTTCTGGGCAAGGATTGCAGAGCGATAGTTCTGTGTTTCAAAAGGCGGGTTAGATAGTGTCCAATCTTGCTCGTTATGGTCCAATCTGGCACAACTTTAATAAAAACAAGATTGGCACATCCAGGTCTGTAAGCATTTTGAACCATTTATTAGACAGAAAAACTGACTTTATTTTGTTTGTTGCAGCTAAAACTCTGCAAATCTCTAGAATTATTTTGGAAACAGGCTGACACAGCCACCTTATGTCAGGAGCAGCAAGATCCCAAGGTAATTCTCTTTGCCTTTCTGTCTTCTCTTTCTTTTGAAGTTCGTGACCTCTGATGAGCTTTTCACCTGCTCTCCCTCTCTAATACCTATAAAGCACTTACACATGTGCACCCAATAAAACGTAGTACACTGGTATTGTCCAGTAGGTAGAATAGGAGATTGGCAGTAAGGACGCCTGAATTTTATTTCCAGCTGTCCCACAGACTCACAGTTTCTCCAATTCATTGTCTTTGGCGCAGCTGCTGCCTACATGTCATACCTATCATGCAAGCACACAAAACACAGCATGGTGCCAGAACACTACAGGAAGTATTACACCAATTTTACATATTTGCAAATGAAGTCACCAAGGTGTTTGAGTGACTGACAGAATATCCCACCAGCTAAAGCACACTTCATTGGTGATAGCCTTATCTGCTACAAAGAACTGCACCACAAGGAAAACCAGGCATTTCTTCAAAAACTAATTGCTCTCCATTCAGATAGGCAGAACTAGGGAGGCCACCTGTCATAGCACCATCTAGCAGAGCAGGGACCATCTTATTGTTCAGTACCTAGCACAATGCGGGCTTACTCTGTGACCAGGGCTTCCAGGCCCTACATGAAATACATAGACTAACTCCCAGTAAATCCTAAGCATTTCTCAAGGGCATACCGAAGAACATTCAAAACGTGTCATATAACCTATTATTATGCAACCTTTCTTCTGGGTAGCCTTAGCAGGTGGGTAGGACCAGTTACATTGCTGTCCAGGGATTCCACTTAAAATAAACAAAATGTTTGGGTTGAGCTCCCACCTAAAACTTTATCTTCTCCCACATTTTAGGAACTTTTAATTTCTCCCTGCCCCCTAGTCACCATAACAGATGTTTCCTCCCCACTTGCAAGCACTCAGGAGTCCCTTGGAGGAATGTGAAATCACAAATCATTTTTATTTGGAAAAACAAGATACATATCTCTTTATAGATTTAAAAAAAACGAAATGAGTAAAACCCAGACAGTATATGGCAAGGGTTGGCCAATCACACAGTCCCAGTTACTAACTGCCTCGCTTGTCAGAGCCCAGAATTCTTAATAACAGAATGGTCCCCTCCCACCTAAGCCACCCTCATAATATCCAGTTAAACTCAGTGGCGGTCAAATGGGAACCAGGACGGCTTCAGTCCATTGAAGTCTGCACCATCAAGTCTTACTCAGGTAAGTTGCTGCCATGTTGGATTCTGTGAAGTCAGCTCCCTCAGGCCTGCTATCGGAAGGCACTTGATAATACATGCCCCAAAGAATGTTTTTTCTAAATACTGGGTAAATGTACTGCAGCCGTACAACTGATTTCTACTTTTCTGGATAATGTTAAATTAGATTTATACTCCAATTTGCTTAATTCAAAAGCTGTACATCTGCCCAGGTGGCCACCAGTGAGAATCCATAATTAACATGATTGGATCTGATCTATCTGTTAGGGTAAGAGGCCA
This sequence comes from Gopherus flavomarginatus, assembly GCF_025201925.1. Classification (NCBI taxonomy): domain Eukaryota; kingdom Metazoa; phylum Chordata; order Testudines; family Testudinidae; genus Gopherus; species Gopherus flavomarginatus. The sequence continues at coordinate 74,969,605 of NC_066617.1, read as the reverse complement.
TGCTCCTCAATTTAGTAGCAGTCAGTGAAGTCACTGGGAATTTTAGATGTGTTAGCAATGCAGGATTGAGGCATTGAAAGTGTTTTGTTACATGAATAAGTGCTGATTGAAATCTGTAGCAAAATAAAGAGTTAATTAGCTGAAGAATTTGGGTTTTTTTACTGTTTTAAAACTTGCCTTTCTGTTGAAAGAAATGGATAAAAGAGACAATGAAAGGAACAAGGATTTCCTATCACCAAAGAGATAGTTTTACAGAAAGTCAATACACATTTTTGTAATAAGAAAAGAAGGAAACTGGCGTTTTGTGCCTTCTCTAAACTTCAAACAGTGGGAGGTGGGAGGGGGAGTGTAACAAATGCTAACGTGTATTTTGACATCAGAACAGAAAAATCCAGCACCTTTTGTAGGTGGTACACCTTCAATTCAGAGAACCAACACTCTGGCCTGCACTGGGTTTCTAAGATCATAGCAGTGAAGAGGGGCTACTCTCAAGGATACTCACAGGCTTTCAGGGGCTGAACTGATTTCCGCTACATCTTGGACATGGTAACCCTATATTCTGTAACTTAAAAATTATGGAAAGATTTTCTAACACAAAGGGCAGTTAGGCACCTGATTCCCACTGGACATCACGGGCTGCAAACACATAATTCCCATTTGTTCTTTTGCAGATCTCCCATAAAGGCTGGCCTGAAGCTGCTTTTCATAGCTAAATATCCCTGTCTGGTGTGTAACAACCTATTTATTTCTGTTTCCTATCTACATGTAAATTGCCAATAAAAACTTCTTCTCTTTAAACAAAGATGAGCTGACATATCAGAGCAGTTCCCTGCTGGGCTCTGAAGGGAAAGAGAACTCTGCAATCAAAGCAGAGATGTAAACGTGACAAGACAAAAGAAAAGGCTATGGTCATCATCTGGAATAGGGTTTGAAGACATGTTAGGTACAGCGCAATCAAATGACCTAAGACAGTGTTCCACAAACCTGGTACATGGGCTTCCCTGAGAGGGAGCTGGACGGGTTCAGGGCAAGGAAGGGGTACAAAGGAGAGGATCAGGGTGGGTGGTGGAGAAAGCTTAAGAAGGCCAGATCTAGGTCCCTCCTGCCCCCACATGCTGCTTGCTGTAGCTGTAAGTAAAGTGGCACGTAACTCACTGAATGTCTTCCCTGCCTGCTCCTGTTGCAGCCTCTCACATAGCTGACTTCAGACAGAGTTCATTTGTACAGAACTACAAGCCCAGATGACAGTCTGCCAGGTTGTTTCCTCCACAAGTATGTAGCCTTCTGGTGAGCAGGGAACAAGGCGAGGGATAAAAAAAGGAAAGAAAGAGTCAGCAAAACCATGTGAAACATCCAGAATGGGAAAAAAGCACAGACAAGAAGGAAAAATGGAGAAGTGGGAGAGAAAATGGACAGAAATAGGGAGAGATGGCGACATCTAGGTTAGGCCAGGGTAAATGGGGATGTCCATCCACTAAATCTATCCTGGGCAGCTCCACTAAAGAGTGTTCAGAAATGCTCCTTGGGAGTGAAGTACTGTGCAGTATCCCAGGAGAGCAGGAATACAAATGATAGACTAGGTTGTTATGGAGGCAGGCAGGATACCAGGACAGTGCAAAGGGAATTTTAACAAAGCCTTGCTTTTATTGACTGCAGCCATGCAAGCCTGTAATGAAAGTAGAAATGGATGATCAGTACCAGTGATTACAATGTAGTTTCAATTATCAAACTTCATAGTAATAAACATCACTTTAGGCCCAGCCAGTCAGTTTGAAGACAGGCTGAAATAACATGGGTATGGGGTTGACTACCCACAAAACTGACTTTCTGCGTTTGTATTCACAACTTCAAGCTTTAGCCCTGTTCCTGATTTTATGAAGGGTGGGATGGTTCAGAAAGTTTTGAAGCATTGCCCTCCATTGACACATATTTATACAATGACCAAGTGAGCCACTGAGCCAGCTTTGCTGGGAAATGTTCTGCTATCTAGAGACTAAGCTGCTGTCAAGACTGAAGTCCGGATCCTGTTGAGATATTAAGGAACTGGAACTGTTCCTATGCCCTTTCCTCTTGTCTCATGAACTGCTCAGTCACGGGAGCACCTTCCATTTTAAACACATTCTGTCTGTCATATAAACAAACCTGTTCCTCCTCCCTCTGGAACCCAGCTGAACAATGAACACTTGCTTTTCTCCTGTTCTCACCCATTTTTCTCCTTATCGTGCCCCTTTCCAAGCTGCCCTTTTTTCATTTTATTTTCTGAAGTGTAGAAGTCAGACAGAGATTAGACAAAACTACACTAGGATCCCAGGAGCAATTTTTTTTAATCAAAGTAAAGTGTGAAAAAGTGTGCCAGTGTACTGTTGAGCATGCCCAGCACAGCAGCTCAGATTTCTTCTTGGGCCTGAGTCTCTGCTGCCTTGCACTTTCTGTCGTCATTTATACCTGTGCAAAAGGAGCACAAACTGGAGGTAAAATGCTAACAAATCAAAATTATAGCATTTTGTACACTTTTATTCATTTTGCACACATGTAAATGATCACACAAGCTGGCAAGGCAGGGGAAAATCAGGCCCGTCATACTATGCAAATGGAACTGTGTTGCTTTGCCGTCAGAAATTATAAATCATACAACTGAAGGGAAGTAATCGAAAAATAAACTGCATTGTACAGAATGATAGGAGTGGGTCCAGGGAAGCCTCATAAACCAAGCCAGATGAACAAAGGATTGGTGTGATCACAGGTCTGGGTACATCAGGTAGGTTCATATGTCTGAAAGTATGGGTTTTGTCAGCATTTGAAAGTATCCATGTCCTTGAAGTGTCTGTTATAAGCAGCTAATCTAGGTAGCTCAATCTTTTGCTTCCCCTCAATCTATCAAGATACATAATACATTTTCCTTAGTGATCTTCTCAAGTAAAGGTTTGGCAGAATTTATGTCCCACCTGAATTCACAAAGTATCCACAAAAATGATGGAGTTTTACAGGAATAGAAGAGCCGCCTCCCTCCTCAGTGCTCACTTTTGTCTTGCCTGCATCATGTGGCTTGGGTCAGGAAAATCAGAATCCTGTTCCCCGCCTAAGTAATGTCTCCTTCAGCTTTAACAGCTTTTAGGATCCTCTTCCAGCCTGTTTTATCAGACAGAGTGACTTTAACAGAGCTGTCTCTGTTGGCCACCTTTCTTATCTTTCACATACACAGACATTCTGTAACACCTTTCAACAGAACTGGGGGTTTTGTTTAATATCTAGCCTCAGGCGTTTAGGTATTAAGTTATCCAATAATAGAAGCAAGTTCTCACACTCTTTGCCATCTGGGATTCTTTGATACCCCATGGTTTCCAGCTTTCTCTTTTTTTTTTTTGTAACTACTATAGGCTTGTCTACGCCACGCAGCTTTTAGCGACAAGGCCTTGTCGACACAGCCTTGTCGCTAAAAGTCAGCATGTGTAAACACTCTTTTTCAGTACTTTGTTGGCACTTTTGCAGACAAAATACTCGAGCGGTGTTAGCTTTGTCAGCAGGAAAGTGCTCCCGCCAACAAAGCCATGTTCACGCTGCCACTTGAGTCAGCAAAACTTTTGTCTTTTGTGGGGGGGCTTTTTTAAGTACCCGTGAAAGACAAATGTTTGTTGACAACTTTGCACTGTAGACAAACTCTTTGTTTATTTTTCATAAGGCTGTTATGAGTTTAATTGCCTCCTTGTTATTTTAATTTGTCCAGTGACATTAAATGCCATCCTTGTATCCTCAAACAAGGTGATTCATTGCTGCAGAGCATCTCTTTTTGAGCGAACAGTGAAATTACATCTCTCAGACACTTATTTGGTTTCCACTTCCCTGGCCCAACAAACTGCCTGGCAAAGCTGCATTTTGTGGTGGCCCACAAATAAAAGAAATTGGCACTATAGGTTAAAGCTTAGCCACTGTTAAATGGCTGTTAATTATCTTTGCCAAGTGTCTTTCTAGGGAGATTTACTGCATTTAGCAGTTTTTTGGTTTTGGTTTGTTTTTTAGTTTGGGTTTGTTTGGTTGGTTTTTGGTAAAGCCTTGTCAATAGTAGGGATTAGCCCTAATTTTAGCAATCACTGGCCAGTAGCCAGTGTAATCACCCCAGTATAAATCCCCACCATACACAAGGCAAATAGCTATTTGTGTCAGGGGAGCCTTCCCCTGTTTGAAATTGGAGTGGGCTCCACCAGTCAATTTGCCACTTTCTTGGCCTCCACTAGGAGTTTGTCCCTGTACAGCTACATTAATTGCTGGCCACCAACTGTTGAAATTGGGTTAGTCTCCAGTCTGGACAATGCTTTAGGCCTAGCCTATGCTAGAAAAGGTTTGTTGGTATAGTTATACCAGTATAGCTATATTGGCAAACCTTCTAATGTAGACACAGCATGTACTGACAAGAGTGGTTCTGCCAGCATAGCATAAACCAGCTCCCCCGGTTAAATAAGGTATATCAGCAAGAGCCCTTTTTGCTGGTATTATTGTGTCTCCACTAGCACTTTTGCTTTCAAAGAATATCATACCCCTAACCAACATTATTATACCAACAAAAGTGTCTAGTGGGACCTGGCCAGAGTTTTCTGTATGTTGTGGCCATAGGCAAGTTACCATGCGCTTACTCTGTTCGTTTGGTATTAAGCTCTTCCTCATATCATCTTTTATATAATGGTTTATTTGTTATGGCTCTTTGAACTTTAAGAGAAATAAGGCATCAGAAGCCCATCCAAGAGTAATGATGGATTCATACCCATGCTACAGAATTTTGGAGCATTATTGTTTTGTGCTTGATTCCCCACTATTCCTTCCTTACCAATTAGACTTTATTAGTGAAGTTTATCTGAGACTCAAACAGCATGGAAACATTGGAGGAGACTTACTTCAAAAGCAGATCACTCCCAAATGTGCATCCTCACCATAGCAGTAAAAGCTTGGCACCACTAGTCATACTCCAGACAACATCAGAACAACATTGATAGATGCATCTAGCCATTCTTACCAGACAGAGTAAGTTACTATGATGCATGGCTAAGGAGAACGAAGTAAAAGAGGAAAGGTTCCTCCTTACCTTCAAACCTTCCCCCTAGAATTATTCTCCAAAAAATAAGGTTCTTTTCCATTCCATATATGACTATAATTCACTGGGCTTAGACATTTCATGAGGGCCTGCAATGGGGCATGCTCCGTCCCCTCCTCTGATTTCCCACAAAACCCCTCAGACTCTGTCCAGTAAAAGGCAACTTCATGTGAATTTAGTTCTATTCCTATCACCAATACAGTCTCATACAGCCAAGTATTTACAGTGTTTCTTGCCCTTCCCCACAGGGCCAGGGAGGACCAACAATCTCAGCACATGCTAGGCTCAGCTAGCCCAAGTCCTCCCCCATCACTTTTTTCTTGTATACCTGTAGCCTTTTATTTTCTTCAAAGTGAATTTAGTAATGCTGTATTACAACTATGTGGGTTCGGCTCTGGTGGCTACAGTTTCCTGATCAACAAAGTGAAAGTCACTTCTGCTACTTGCTTCAGATTTAGAGTCTCTAGGAACACATAAAGACCAAGCGTAGTGACCACACGTACATTTCACAAGTACAAGGTCACGTCTGTTTTACAAGTTTTAATAAAGTTACGATTACCCAAGCATATGGAAATTCTATAAAGACCTAGGCACAAGTTGCAAATATAGTCATACTCACATCCTTAACGATATGGTCTGATGACTGCCTGCCAATTGATTATCAGTAGAGGGATGGAGTCTGATGGAGTTTCCCATAGAAAGCTAAATTCTCCTAGTCTGGACACCCTCTTTTTGTATAATGTGATGCTGACTATACCTCATTAGCATTTATGCACAATGCAGCCTGGGGCTAGGACATGTGTTAGAAAAATGTGACTACCAGGTATCTTGTAAGCAAAAAATTACTCTTACTGTTAATTTTTCATAATATCACCCATTATGGGTACATCTTTTCCCATAATCTTGTGGCATAGGATCATTCGTTGGTCACTTACTTATGTCAAACATTTCTTAAGCCTATGGCCTACTATGGCTACGCTAAAATCTTACATGTCTCAGCCTCTTGGCCTTGCATTTCAGCCCTTCCTACCTAGATACCTAATATATAATTATCCCTTCTAACTACTGATGTCTTATACTTCTATAATCCTACAATTTAACTCTATTTAGCATACAATGATTATAGATGACATAACATGTTAATCAGAACATCACACAATAAATGAACAATAAACTAAAATCATTGGCTACATGCCCCTCAGCTGCTGGCCAATTGGTTCATCAGCCTGCACCCCCAGCCTGATCAGTTAATAATCCCCACCCAGCCTTCTCAAGGGTATAGGGTTGTCAACTGTCTAATCACTGTCAGAATCTAAAATAAGGAAAGAACAAGTAAAAAATTACTTAGACAAGTTAGATGTCTTCAAATCACCAGGGCCTGATGAAATGCATCCTAGAATACTCAAGGAGCTGACTGAGAAGATATCTGAGCTATTAGCAATCATCTTTGAAAAGTCATGGAAGATGGGAGACATTCCAGAAGACTGGAAAAGGGCAAATATAGTGCTCATCTATAAAAAGGGAAATAAGGACAACCTGAGGAATTACAGACCAGTCAGCTTAATTTCTGTACCCGGAAAGATAATGGAGCAAATAATTAAGCAATCAATTTGCAAATACCTCCGCAGAGTGGGGCACGGGTCACTTGCTGGAAGAGTCTCTGCATCTTGAAGTCTTTAAATCATGATTTGAGAACTTCAATGGCTTAGACACAGGTTTGATACAGGAGTGGGTGTGTGAGATTCTGTGGCTTGCATTGTGCAGGAGGTCAGACTAGATGATCATAATGGTCCCTTCTGACCTTAAAGTCTATGAAGATGATAAATAACAGTCAGCATGGATTTGTCAAGAAAAAAATCATGTCAAACCAACCTGATAGCTTTCTTTGACAGGGTAACAAGCCTTGTGGATGCGAGGAAGCAGTAGATGTGGTATATCTTGACTTTAGTAAGGCTTTTGATATTGTCTCGCATGACCTCATAAACAAACTAGGGAAATACACCCTAGATGAAGCTACTATAAGATGGGTGCATAACTGGTTGGAAAATCGTTCCCAGAGAGTAGTTATCAGTGGTTCACAGTCATGCTGGAAGGGCATAACAAGGGGGGTCCTGCAGGGATCGGTTCTGGGTCTGGTTCTGTTCAATATCTTCATCAATGATTTAGATAAAGTTTGCAGACAATACCAAGCTGGGAGGGGTTGAAACTACTTTGGAGGATAGGATTAAACTTCAAAATGATCTGGACAAACTGGAGAAATGGTCTGAATTAATAGGATGAAATTCAATAAGGACAAATGCAAAGTGCTCCACTTAGGAAGGAACAATCAGTTGCACACATACAAAATGGGAACTAACTGCCTAGGAAGGAGTACTGAGGAAAGGGACCTCGGGATCATAGTGGATCACAAGCTAAATATGAGTCAACAGTGTAACACTAGCAAAGAGTCCTGTGGCACCTTATAGACTAACACACGTATTGGACCATGAGCTTTCGTAGGTGAATACCCACTTCATCGGATGCAACTAGTGTAACACTGTTGCAAAAAAGCAAACACCATTCTGGGATGTATTAGCAGGAGTATTGTAAACAAGACACAAGAAGTAATTCTTCCACTTTACTCCGCACTGATTAGGCCTCAACTGGAGTATTGTGTCCAGTTCTGTGTGCCACATTTCAGGAAAGATGTGGACAAACTGGAGAAATTCCAGAGAAGAGCAACAAAAATGATTAAAGGTCTAGAAAACATGACCTAGGAGGGAAGATTTAAAAAAATTGGGCTTATTTAGTCTGGAAAAGAGAAGACTGAGAGGTGACATGATAATAGTTTTCAAGTACATAAAAGGTTGTTACAAGGAGGAGGGAGAAAAATTGTTTTTCGTAACCTCTGAGGATGGGACAAGCAGCAATGGGCTTAATTTGCAGCAAGGGAGGTTTAGGCTGGACATTAGGAAAAACTTCGTAACTGTCAGAGTGATTATGCATGGAAATAAATTGCCTAGGAAGGTTGTGGAATCTCCATGGTTGGGGATTTTTAAGAGCAGGTTGGACAAACACCTGTTAGGGATGGTCTAGATAATACTTAGTCCTGCCCTGAGTGCAGGAGACTGAACTGGATGACCTCTCGAGGTCCCTTCCAGTTCTACGATTCTGATTCTATGCCCTCTCCCTCCATCGCTCACTCTCCCCCACCCTCACTCACTTTCACTGAGCTGGGGCAGGGTGTTGGAGTGTGAGAGGGGGTGCAGGCTCTAGGCGGGGGCTGAGGGGTTTGGAGTGTGGGAGGAGGCTCTAGGCTGAGCCTGGGGCAGTAGGTTGGGGTGCAGGAGGGGGTGCGGAGTGCAAACTCTGGGAGGGAGTTGGGTGCTGGAAGGGGCTCAGGGCCGGGGCAGAGGATTGGGGTGCAGGAGAAGGTGAGGAGTGTGGGTCTCGGCTGGGCAGTGCTTACCTGGGGCGGCTCCCAGGCAGTGGCGCAGTGAGGCTAAGGCAAGCTCCCTACCTGCCCAGGCCCTGTGCCATTCCTGGAAGCAGCTGGCACTTCCCTGCAACTCTTGGGGGAGAAAGGGCTCTGCACACTGCCCCTGCCTGCAGGCACCACCCCTGCTGCTCCCATTGGCTGCAGCTCCCGGCCAATGGGAGCTGAAGAGTAGGTGCTCAGGGAGGGGACAGTGTGCAGAGACCCCCCTGCCCTCCCCAGGGGCTGCAGGGGAGTGCTGGCCACTTCTGGGAGTGGCGCAGGGCCAGGGCAAGAAAGGAGCCTGCCTTAGCCCTGCTGTGCCGCGAGACTTTTAGCGACCTAAAATCTTCCAGTTTGGCTTCAGTAGGCTCTGGGAGATGGAGCCCAATTCTGGGAGACTCCCGGTGAAACCGGGAGGGTTGGCAACCCTAAGAGGGGAGCTGATTGATGCCTGAGTGATCAAAGTCCTGGCTCAACTGTGTAGCTTTGAGCACTCTGACACAGGGCCATAGGGAAGATTAATTTTATAAACTGTTTCATTATTTTGCCAAAAACCTTCTTGCCAAAGTAGAAAATGTATGCTGCCCTTAACCTTAATCAGGAAGTCTCCTAGGGCTTGTCTGAACTAGACAATGTTATTGTGTTTGAACAAAGACGAATTAAGTGCAGAAGTGAAAGTAAGCTGGTCTGGTCCAGTCAGCCTTCCTCCGCCACTTCCGAGGGCTCCAATACAACCGGCAGCTCTTTTTTCTCCACTAGAGGGGTCTTCTGTGAGACCTCTCCAAGCTGCCGGTCTTCTACCAGGATCTCCTCCAGACCTGGAAGCTGTTCTCAGCAACCAGGTACATTATGACCACTGAGGGGGCAGACCTCCTCACAGACTCCCTGCTACACAACCCCTACCTTCATGTGCAGGTGGCGGAGTCTCCCTCGGTACACCAGAGACTGGCCCTGGCAGAAACCACTAGAATTGGAAACCTCCTGGACTATGACAGGAGGGACTGGGTGGCTCCCCATGCGCTTGGTCAGTGCATGGAGCTTTCCACCCTTCAGACCCACTTGCGCGTACTCCAGGAGGTGGGGGCAGCTTTGTCACACACCTCTCCGGTTTTCCTTGAGCGGGTCCTATGAGAGGTTGCTCCCTGCCCAACCCTCACCCCAGGCCCTCCGAACCTTTTCATTGGGTCCCTGTCCTGCGAGCTCCCCTAGCCCTCTCCCTTCCATAACCCAAGCCAGCTGTGTGCCCTTTAATTGGTTCGCTTCCGAACCATGCCAAGGGCACATCTATACACACTTGTGCTCCATACATTTCACTTCCTCACCTTGTGTCCCTCCCTGATACCAAGTGGCGGGACTATCGACCATCTTTAGAGGATAAGGAGCCCCAGTGGACCAGCTTCTATTCCACCCTGGTCCCATGGCCCGCCAGAGATATCAGTTGGTGGCTCCTCCATGAAGCCATGAGCACGGGCATGTACTTGTCGTAGTTCACCCCTATCCCTGCTGCCTGCTCCTTTTGTGGCGTAAGGGAGAATCTGGCACATGCCTATCTAGAATGCGCCATGATGCAGCCCCTATTCCGGTTCCTCCAGAACCTCCTGTTGAGGTTCTGGCTGCACTTTTCCCCACACGTCTTCATATATTCACACCCTGTCCATGGCCCCACAAAGTCGCGAGATCTCCTCGTCAACCTCCTCCTGGCCCTGGCCAAAGTGGCCATCTTCAACACCAGGAGGAGGATGCTGAATTAGGGGATGTTCTGCAACTGTGGGGACTGTTTCTGTTCCATCCTGGTCTCATGCATCCTGATAAGTGTTCCTCTGGGCAGCATCCGCTGGCTCCCTAGACAGCTTTGAGGAGCAGTGTGCGCTGTCCGGGGTTCTCTGCTCGGTGTTCCTCTCTGGATCCCTAGTTCTGAACCTATGACCCCCGCCTCCATTTCTGTTATTCATTAGTTGTCCCTCCTATTCAGTTAGTTCCTGGGTCCAGTGGTCCCTCCCACAAGGCTGGGGGAGGGGTCTTTAGAAGTGGGGGAGTTTCTAAGGTCTCACAGTGTCAGACCACAGTACTTGCACCTCTGCAACCTAAGAAACTGGCACTCAATCTTGCTCCTCAGCACAGACTACAAGGTTGTACTGAAAGCCATCTCATCACAACTGGAGTCCATGCTGGCAGACATGATCCACCTCAAGCATATCTACGCTGTCTTGGGATAGACCAGTCCTAGACTAGTCCATTCCTGTTTTTTTTTTCCCCAGTTATTGTCAGTTGATGACCTGTACTTTTCCTAAAGAGACGTGTACTTTTTGGCAATTGTTAGTCCTAAACTAGTGCTCTAACAACAGGACTATCCTTCCTATCACAATTACTTCCCTTAACTTCAGCAGGAGTTTTCCCACAATAAGAGGGCTTGGGCCATAAACAACTGAAAGCTAACCAAACTCCAGTCCCTCAATGAGATGTTTTTGGGCAGAACCAACACCTGCATGGAACCCCATAGATTTCAGCAGTAACCCACTCATTTTGATGAGGCCAAGAGATAAACTGTAGGTGTACTACTATACAGAACAAGGCCCCAAAGTAACTATTGCAGGTGTAGTACTGTAGCGAGGAGGTGTGGCCTCCCTCAGAGATAGACCAGGAGGGACCACAACCTGCCCCTTGGATTGTAGAGCCAGGAAAGCCACACCCACCCTTCTGGAAGCTATGGGACAGGACTGTATAAAACGTGGGCCCTGAAGCTCAGTTGGGTGAGAGCTGTTGAGGGAGACAGATGCTTCTCCCCATATGCCAGAGCAGGACACCAAAGAGTACCACTGTTGCCCTGAGTACTTGCATGAGCTTCCAGAGTGCCCTGCCATTTCTGACACTGAGGAGCTGCTGGGACTACCATTGGCAATGTATTCCGGGGAAATGAAGGATGTCCCCTGGATGCAGATACATCCCAAGGGGAGGGGAGGAAATAGCCCAGGGGCAGACAATTGTAATCAGGCTTCATTGGTGCCTGCAGATAGGTCAGTGTGTTGAGGCTGGACTCCCCCTCGAACCCAGTGGTGGAATGCTCTGCCACTGTTAGGGCCCTGGGCTTTGAACCAGTGGAGTTGGATGGGCCCAGGTCTTTCTACCCCTGCCACTCCATCCCTGGGGTGGCAGCCTCCCCACCCTAGGCCAGGATGCTTGCACTGGTTTACCATCCGCCAGAGCTAGGACTCTAGACTAGACCCTGTAATACTCTACCTGTCTGAGGGATGAGCTCTTACACTGTTTGTTGCCGTGCCCTGACTGAGGACTGGGGCTCACAGGCACTTTGTTACTCTGCCCTGCCTGAAGGTGCCCAGCCCTGCCCAAGGGTTGAGGTTCATAAACTCATTATTGTTCAGCCTGGCCCAAGTGGCCTGAAACTTTAAAGACAGCTAATTCAGCCACTAATTGATTGCCGTGCTAAGGGCGTGACAGTGAGGAGGCGTGGCCTCTCTCAGAGATAAATCAGGAGGGATGGCCACACATGCTTACCAGTACATTAAAACCTTACATGATATCTGCATGATGTACAGTTTAGACTTACACTGTGATGTAAAATTTCCTATGGGTTCTTCTGAACCCCTTTCTTTGTCCTGATCCCCACCTAGGAGCGGTGCCAGGGTTTTTGGTACCCTAGGCGGGGGTCCTTCCACGCCCCCGGTCGTTGGCGGCAATTCTGCGGTGGGGGGGGTCCTTCCGCGCTCCCAGTCTTCGGGGCACTTCAGCGGCGGGTCCCGGAGCGAGTGAAGGACCCGCCGCAGAATTGCCGCCGAAGACTCGGAGCGCGGAAGAACTCCCTGCCGCCGAATTGCCACCGCCTATGGCAAAATGCCGCCCCCCCCAAATCCTGGCGCCCTAGGCGACCGCCTAAGTCGCCTAAATGGAAGCGCCAGCCCTGTGCCCACCGAAAATGAAACTTGTCTATTTGAAGATTTGTCCTCTTCTCTTAAAGAAATGATCTTTAGTCATTTCTCAGACCTTCACAGTATAAAGATCAAAACACAGATTCTAATAGAAACAATACATTTTTGGAACTGAGCCCTTAGTTTAATCTTCCTGAAACTTCAAGGATTTTACTGCTAGTGTTGGTACTTGAAAAATTACACCTTCAGCCTGTAATGCACAAAAGAGTCCCTTTTGTTAGAGGATTTAATGACTACTTAGATTCATTAGCAAAGGTAATTTTGGCCTAATTAGCCTTCTAATTTGTATGTTATCCCTTGTAGAAATATGCCCTTGGAAATTAATAAAATGGCTTATAATTTATGCTAATCACCATAATCTGATTTGTCTTTAATTATTTTGTAATGGAGGAATCTAATTGGAAAATGAAGAGTATTTTAGAAGGGCCAAAACATATGTAAATTAGTGCAAGAGCAGCAGACAGGAAGAAAATGAAAGTGGATTTTTGAGTTAATGGAAGAATATCAGCTTAGCGGAAAAGGAATATCAGGTTACTTAATTTCTTCTCAAGCTTTATACTTTTAGCAAAGCTGGTTCATAACTGTAATGACTCCAGTGTTGTCATTACAAATGATCAGACTGTTGTAGCATACACCACCACTGTAATTGAAAATTTCATTTTAGTAACTGGCCCAAAAGACCAGGAATGTTATTTGTAAACCATGAGAGGAAGCTGCATTGTTTTTACTTAGACTTTTCTATCCTGTTTTCAAATAATTTTTTTCTGGTTTTAGAATTTCCCAGTTGCAAGAGTCATTTCACCACATCCCGAGGTCTCCTTTCACTTTTGAAAAACAGCCGGGGCTGATGGCTCATACAACAACTTATATATTCTTATTTGCAATGGGCTTTTTTCCTCTCTGTGATCTTAACTAAAATGACAGAAAAATAGCAATTTCCTAAGCATTTATTTTTCCTTCCCTTGAAAAATGCATCTTGCATAAACCAGTGTCAAAATCTATCCATGTTTCAAATCTTGTGGTATAATGTGATTTTTTTCTTGGCAGATAGAAGAATAAAAGTAATTATGGATCCTTTGCAATAATTTCAGAAGGGAGCCACTTTTAAATCCTTTAATCTCAAACCATACGTCATTTAGTAAAAAAAGAAATATTCCAGCTGTCAATGAGTTTTAGCCATAAATATTTGAAATCATGCAGATCTTTTATTTTTTTCCTCCAGTTACAAGGATGATCAAAATCAGACTTGGAACTTCTGTACAAAGTATTTTTGGTATTATCTCAGATGTGAATTTAAACCAATTTAGTAACACTGGTATAACCCCCAGTGTAGACACTCTTACCCTTATAAGATTGGCTTTTTTACTCTGTCGCTTTTTTTAGAATGGGACTGTAGCTAGAACCTTGGATATGCATACACTAGAGTATTGTTTACTTTGTTCCTGTAAGGCAGTTGCAGCTCTCTCTCCACCTGTCAGGGAGGGAGACCATGCCCACTCACTGCGATGCTCTTAGAGCGATTTCATTCAGGGGGAATTAAACAACAGTTAATAGGCCCTAGTCTTCAGTCCAGGCTGGGTATCAATTGAGTCTGGTAGCCCTGACAGTCAGCCAGAGCGGGGCAGCACACGGTTAATGGATCTGGCCCACAGTCGGGCCAGGTGGCGGCATGTGTCTAGGCCTGGCACCTTCAATCAGGACGGGGTCGTAATCAATTAACAGCTCTAGCTTGCAGTCAGGCTGCGCAGTAGTGAGTCTATCTGCCGGGGTAAGTCTATCTGTCTATCAATCAGGGCGGGACAGCAATCAGGTCAGGGGGCTCTAGCCTGCTGTCAGGCAGAGCATCCCCGCAGTCTAGCGGGAGATTAGCTCTCTGAGGGGAGAGCCTGCTAAACCATCTGGTGTCCTAGCACATACTGGCGTCAGACCAATGCAGGCCTCCTGACATGAAGGTGGGGAGGCGACCACCCCTGACAGTGGGATGGCAGGGGGTAGGGGCACACAGGCCTACCCGATCCACTGTGTCCCCGCCCAGGGCCCTAACAGTGGGGGAGTGGTCGGGAGTGCCACTGGGTCAGCGAGGAAATCCAGCTGCAATCTGCTGGCTGGCTTGCAGTCATACAGCTGAACCCTATTTGGCTTCTCTGGGCTCCTTCCTAGACTCCGAGTCCAGGGGTACCTGGGTTCCAGGGTTGTCATTGGTCTTGCTTAGGTAAATGGTGAGTGGCAGCCACAACAGCTCCCCGGTGTCCCAGTGTCTGATAGCTCCAGCAGTCCTTCCGGGTCTCTGGCACAGGAGCAGCCTCCATCAGATCCAGGCTCCAGCAGTTGGGGGGGAGGTGTCCTGCTCCTCTGGCAGCTCTGCCTTCACTGAGCTAGAGGACTGGCCTTTTATAGTCCCGGTTCCTGTCCCACCCCTCTGCTTCTGGTGAGGTGGCTGCGGATATCCCGGTTCTGCCCAGCAGGGGGCAGTCACAGTTCTCTCCCCACCTGTCAGGGCGGGAGACCACGCCCCTTCACTACAGTTCCAAGCTACAAATATTTGTTCTTTACCCTAAACTGATCCCTGGATAAAGAACAAATGTTTATAGCCTTGATCAACTGTATGGACATCCACACTAGCCTTCACAAGCATGTTAAGTCCTATACTCATAGATTTTAAGACCAGAATTAATCACCTACTCTGATTTCCCACATAATACAATCCAGACAGTTTTAGCTAGCAACCCTTGTATTGAACCCTATAATTTGGTGGCTAAAGCATACCTTTCAATGTGGATTTGAAGACCCTAAGACCCTATAAGAGTCAGAAAATCACTACTTCTCTTGGTGGTTGTTCCAATGATTAATCACTCTTTCTGTTAAAAAATTATGCTTATTCTGAATTTGTCTGGCTTCAGCTTCCTGCCATTGGTTCTTTTTCTGCCTTTCTTCACCAGATTAATGATCCCTTTAGTACCTGCTATTTTCTCCTTGAGAATGTATTTATACAGCCTAATCAAGTCACTTCTTGATCTTCTTTTCAAGGCAATATTAGCTTGAAGTAATGGTGATCAATTAACTCACAGTAAAAATATATATAGTGGTGACAAACCCACTTAACTGTGGGAAAGCTATCTGACTATAGTTCCTCAGCTCCAGAAAAAGAATAGGCCTCTATATGTCTACCATGCAGTAAAAAACTCGTGACACTGAATTTCAGCCCCTGGGTCAACTGACTTCGGCTCGCAGGGCTTGGGATGATGAACTAAAAATAGCAGTGTAGACATTCGGGCTTAGGCTGGAGCTTAGTCTCTGAGACCTCACCCCCCCACTCAGCAGATTTTGGAGCACGGGCTCCAGCTGAAGCCCAAATATCTATAATGCAATTTTTAGCCTCCAGCCCAAATTCAAGTCAGCTGACCCAGGCTCTGAGACTCAGTGACATGGAGGTTTTTTTATTGCAGTGTAGATATACCTTATAACAGTGGTTCTCAAACTTTTTTTTTCACAGACCACTTGAAAATTGCTGAGGGTCTTGGTGGACCACTTAATGATCTTTCCAAATGTTGTTTGTACTGTTAGCTAACTATTGTAAAGCACTTTGGATAAAAGCGCTATATAAAAAAACCTTAATAATAATTAACATTTTTTGTTGTTCTACAAATAAAAGCACACAGCTCATATTTTAATATCAGTAGTCTTACCTTTATAATGTGATGGATGTGCCCTCTCTCCCCCGCTGCAGCAGCCCCCCAAGATGGGGCTGGGAAGGAGGGGAGGTCTCACCTTTTTTCCCACACCGCAGCAGCCCCTGAGCTGGGGTTGGGAAGGAGCACGGTCTCTCCCCCCACCACAACAGCCACAGAGCTGAGGCTAGGAAGGAGGGCTGTTTCTCCCTGGCAGCTGCAACCCTGGAGCTGGGGAAAGTCACCTCTTTCTCTGGCCGCCACAGCCCTGCACATCCCAAATTCCCCCACTCCCTTTTCTCACCCCACTGCCCCCTCCCACCTACTCCCTATTCCCCCCAAGGCCATCACTTCACCTTACCTGTGCATCTTCTCCAGGGTTCAGGCACCTAATTAGTGGAGCCACGCCTACATGTCTCCACTAATTAAGTGGGTGACCCTTCATTCTCTCATGTGCAGTTGCCCAGGTGCACACCTTAGAGGGAACTATCCGTGGACCA
Organism: Gopherus flavomarginatus; assembly: GCF_025201925.1. Lineage (NCBI taxonomy): Eukaryota > Metazoa > Chordata > Testudines > Testudinidae > Gopherus > Gopherus flavomarginatus. The sequence continues at coordinate 74,952,953 of NC_066617.1, read as the reverse complement.
CCTGAATGCAGCTCGTGGACCACAGTTTGAGAACCTCTGCTCTATAACCTGAGGGAGCCCCTTGAGGGAGCTTTATGTTCTTGCTAAACGGTCACCAACTGGTAGATTGTGATCAACTGGTCGATCCTGGAGGATCTCCCTGTCAATTGCAATCTCCAGCAGCATAGCAGAGCAGCTGCTAAGGCAGGCTCCCTGCCTGTCCCAGCTCCATGCCGCCCCTGGAAGCATACAGCGTGGTCCTGTGGCCCTGGGAACGGGGGGACAAGGGTCTCCCTCTGCTGCTCCTGCCTGCAAGCCCTGTCCCTGCAGTTCCCATTGGCCAGCAATGGGGAGCTGTGCCTCATGGGAGCTGAGGGGGTGGTGCTTGCAGAGAGGGGCAGCGTGCAGAGCCGTGTCCCCCACCTCTCCCCAGGGGCCGCAGAGGCATGTTGGCCTCTTCCAGGAGCGGCATGGGGCCAGGGTAGGCAGGGAGCTTGCCTTAGCAGCAGCCATGCTACACCACCAACCAGGAGCAGCCAAAGGTAAGAGCTGCCTGGCAGGAGGCCGCACCCGAGCCCTGAGCCCCCTCCCAGAGCCAGCACACCATAACCCCTCCTGCACCTCGAACCCCCTCCCGCACCCCAAGCCCCTGCCCCAACCCTAATCCCCCTCCTAGAGCCAGCACCCCATACCTCCACCTGCACCCCAATACTCTGCCCCAGCCCGGAATCTCCTCCTGCACCCAAATGCCCTTCCAGAGCTTGCAGCCCTCACCCTCTCCTGCACCCCAGCCCTCTGCCCCAGGCTCAGCCCAGAGCCCCCTCCTACACTGCGAACCCCTCAGCCCCAGCTCAGAGCCCACACTCCCTCCTGAACCCCAACCCTAGTCCCGTGAAAGTGAGTGGACGTTGGGGATAAGGCTCTGGTACAGGAAGGACACTGGCTGTTGGGAGGTATGCTGCCTGCCAGGGTCCTGTATCCAAGATGTTACAGAGGGATTGTCAAGGATCATCTGGCCCTCTGAATATCCCTCATGCTACTCATCCACGTGGGCACTAATGATACAGCAAGGTATCACCCTCAGCAGATCAGAAGTGACTACATGGCTCTAGGAGTAAGGGTGAGAGAGTTTGGAGTGCAGGTGGTGTTCTCTTAGAATAATAGAATCATAGAATATTAGGGTTGGAAGAGACCTCAGGAGGTCATCTAGTCCAATCCCCTGCTCAAAGCAGGACCAACAGAACCTTCAGTCCTTCCAGTCAAGGGTAGGGGCCTCAACAGAGACATATGCATCCTGGAGGTGAATGCCAGGCTGCAAAGATGGTGTCGCCAGGAGGGTTTTGGCTTCCTTGACCACAGGATGCTGTTCCAGGAAGAAGGATTGCTAAACAGAGATGGGGTCCACCTATCGAGGAAGGGGAAGAGCATATTTGGCTACAGACTGACTAACCTAGTGAGGAGGGCTTTAAACTAGGTTCGATGTGGGCAGGTGACCAAACCCCACAGGTAAGTCAAAAACATGAGGACCTGGGAGAACTGTTGGAATCTAGGGGGAGCATGGGCTGTTATAGCAGAAATAAGGGAGAGACAAGACACAACTGGGGGGCGGGGAAATCAAATCAGTATCTTAGATGTCTGTATACTAATGCAAGAAGTATGGGGAATAAGCAGGAAGAACTCGAAATGCTAGTAAATAAACACAACTATGATCTAATTGGCATTATGGAGACTTGGTGCGATAATACACATAACTGGAATATTGGTATAGAAGGGTACAGCTTGCTCAGGAAAGATGGGCAGGGAAAAAAGGGAGAAGGTGTTGCCTTATATATTTAAAATGTATACACTTGGAGTGAGGTTGAGATAGAAATAAGAGACAGATTTGTTGAAAATCTCTGGGTAAGGATAAAAGGGGTAAAAAACAAGGGTAATGTCATGATAGGGGTCTACTACAGACCACCTAACCAGGAAGAAGAGGTAGATGAAGTTTTTTTAAACAACTAGCAACATCATCCAAAGCACAGGACTTGGTTGTGAGGAGGGACTTCAGCTACCCAGACATCTTTTGGGAAAATAACGCAGCAGGGCACAGATTATCCAACAAGTTCTTGGAATATATTGGAGACAATTTTTTGTTTCAGAAGATGGACAAAACAGCAATAGTTTTATTTTGAAGTAATTTCTGTTGATCAACATGCTTGGCTAATTCCAGACTTTCAGACACTGACAATTGTCATTCCAAACAGGTTCAGGAGCAGACTGGAGTAACATCTGCTAATCTTCTGAAGAGAATTGACAGCACAGCAAGGAGTGCCTTAAATTTTGTTCTTGATTTTTTGTAACCTAAATAGGGAATTTGGGCATCATAATACATTCATCCATTTGTCACTTTCTCCATCAGCAGGGAAAAGTGTGCCAGTTGTCATAAAAAATTAAACATGAGCTGGTTGAACTATTTGTTTTGAATACTAGTTATGAATTTAGACCTTTTGTAAGCAAATCATCAACAAGCTACTCCTGGTTCTCCTCAGATGTATTTGTTATTTGTAAGTATTTGCAAAACGGTTTGGACAAATCATTTTCAGCTAATGAGTTATTCACAAACTGCTTCAAAAATTGGCTATTTTTGTTGTGTAGTTGGTCACCTAAGTCACATGGTGTTGGCTCCTGCTCTCTGACTGGATGATTGAAACTCTAAAAACAGGAGAATAACAAACAACTTACGGTAGAACCTCAGAGTTACGAACACTAGAGTTACGAACTGACTGGTCAACCACATACCTGCTTTGGAACTGGAAGTATGCAATCAGGCAGCAGCAGAGACAAAAACGGGAAAGTTTAAAAAAAGATTTGACAAGGTAAGGAAACTGTTTCTGTGCTTGTTTCATTTAAATTCAGATGGTTAAAAACAGCATTTTTCTTCTGCACAGTAAAGTTTCCAAGTTGTATTAAGTAAATGTTCAGTTGTAAACTTTTGAAAGATCAACCATAACATTTTGTTCAGATTTAGGAACAGTTCAGAGTTACTAACAACCACTATTCCTGAGGTGTTCGTAACTCTAAGGTTCTACTGTATATCAAGCACACATTTTCAGACAAATTTTCATGCTGACATTCATGAAACTTGTCAAACATTTTCATAAGTAGCTGGCATCTGTCAGAATATTGACTAATATAAATTAACATGACCATAGCTAATCAAATTTGGTACTTCTTTTGATTGAGACTATTTCTAAACCATTTTTTTAAAAACACGCATTTCAAACAGCTCTAAAAAGTTATAGTATGATACATAACCCATTGAAGAAAATGGAAGGACTCCCACTGACTTCAATGGACTTTGGATCAGGCTCTTAACAATAATATACAGCCTTAACCTGATGCAGAAATGAATTTCTATGCATTTCAATGAGAGTTTTGCCTGAATAAAATTTGCACAATCAGGGTTCAATTCCCTGCCCCCCTCTTTTTTTTAAAACAGATTCATTTAGAGAGCTATGAATATTTTAAGGCTGTATAAACAATAAATTATTAATAATGATATTTTATTATTAAGTTCAAATGATGCCAGTAATAATATCTCATCAGTCAAGAAAATAAATATTTTTCTGAGGTATATTTTTATATCCTTACATTTAAGGGTTTGGTGCTGTCGCAATCCGTTTTCGATTAAAACCACAACCATGAAGGTGACTGTGTACTTGTTTAAGAAAAGTACGTGTGAAATTCTCATTTCTCCAAAGACTAATCACACATCCTTAGGGGTTTCACTGAACTTAATCTTATAAATTTCTACAAAAACACTGCTCAGGGAATCTGAATTTTGACACGCACTACAATTATGAAAATCTTCTTCCTTGTGTCAATCCCATCAAATGGAGTCTGGTCTCTGAGTCCTCTCCCTTTGACAGTATGAAAATACAGGCACAAAAGAGGCAGTGAAGTGATGAATCATGTGAGCAACTCTGGATGGCATTTGACATACTGTTAATGGTCATATTGTTCTCAGTTTTACTGAACATTACCAGTCAGTCTCTGGAAAATATGTGGTGGTTGGAATCTGTTCAAAGTTTTTATCAAAGCCACCTTACAATTAGTGGCAAATGAGTGTTCGTTCCTTTGGAATTCATTGTCATACGCCCACTTTGAACATGGTCTGATATTATTCATGTGGCTATGAAATACAATTTCATAGGAAATCTGTTTTAATAGTGAATGTAATGGCAAAGGATTCGTATAACAAGCAACAGTGAGAAACTTTGCACTGTATGTAATATTTTCATTATCAAAGGACTTTCCAAACATTAACCAATTAATCATCACAACACCCTGTGAGGTACGTATGTAAGTAGTTTATCTCCGTTACTAAATTTATACCCAAAGTTAATCATTCCTGATGCTCGAGCCACACTGTGATCAGCTTTCTTCTCTAGCATGCAGGGACCACAGTGCAGGGCCCCAGAGCTGACGTGCTGCAGTGGTCTGGAAGGACTCCAGGGTCAGCACGCAAGAACGGTTGGGGCAAGACTCCAATACCAACAAGCAGCAGTGGTTAGGGCAAGGCTCCAGCACTGACATGCAGCAACAGGAGTACATGGCTCCAGGCCGCCAACGCCGGCATGCAAAAGCAGTGGGCCAGGGCTCCAGCCAATGGGCAGTGAACAGTAATTCAGAAATCCTCACCTCACTGATTAGTTCCTTTGCCATTGTTTGCTAAAGTAGCATGTCATCGTGTGTTCTAGTCAATCACAGATAAAAAATATTTTAGTCAAATAGTCTCTACTTTAATCATTTTCCTCTTCCAAAAGTGCTTTTAACTAATTCATCCTCACAATGACCCTTTAAGATAATTGTTAGGATCCCCTCTCTGCAAGTGGGAAAATTGAAAGACAGAATTTGAGTTGCTCACCTACGGTCTTTGTGTCAGAGTACAGATTAGGATTCAGAAGTTTGGCCTAGATCTACAACGATATTTAGGAATTATCAGAAGTTAGGAGCCTACATTCCTTTGTGGATCTTGGCTTTTCTGCAAGCAGTTTGGTGGGCACAATGCTAGAAAACACATCTCTCTCTCTCTCATTCTCTCTGTGATTTCTGTGCTTTATTTCATACTCCATAAGAGACCTGACCTTGATTTTTCAGGTCTGGCTTCTCAAAGTTGTGTCAGCAGAGGCTAGGAAAGCCATGGACACAGTGGACTTGCTCTGGGGGTCTGGCCAAGCTATGATTGGTGCAGTATCCTACTAAGGGCAGAGATTGTGGTTACATCAGTCTTGCAGCTCCCCAGTTCTGGCGACTGTGTAAGCTAAAGCAGCTCAAAGGCGGGCTGCTTTAACTTATGCTCAGCTCACTATGGTCCCAAGGGGCCATTGTGACAGATGGAAGGGTGTAGAGAAACTCTGGCTGCCCCGCCACACCAACTATGTCCCTGTGCTGGGGGAATTCTCAGCTGGCCATATTCCCTGGCTTTCTGTTCTCTTTGTGCTATTGGAGTAGTGCAAAGGGGCTGCAGTGGAACAGGAAATTGGGATTGTATCTCCAGATGACTGAAAGACAGAAAAGGTCTTATATCACTTAGCAGCAATGCCTTCATCTGTTTCAAGAGTGGAACTGAAGGGCTCCAAAGGTGTCTTCAATAGGAAGTTAGGTTACTACCATACAGGGCCTTGAGGAAAAGATATAGTTAATAATTGTACCAATAGGTAGGATCTTCATTGTCCCCCAGTTTGTCTAGTTTTGTTCATAACAATTTAATTCTTAGTATCACATACCAGGAGAAATCATCATCATCATCATCATCATCATCAATGCAAAGTGCAAAATACTTGAAAGCAATTGATGCAGCAAACTGCAGAAAGCTTTTGATTTTCCTGTGGGTCAGTCAGAGTGAAGCAGATAACAATTTTTAAAAGACATCAAGATGTTCCTAACATTTATTCAGAAAATACATGATGCATACTGCTGACTTTAAGAATGTCAGTAATTTGATTAATGAAGAACTTGAGGTTGAGAATGTAGCCTGGAAATCTTGATTAGCAATCACAAAGTTAATGATTGCTAATGATTTATGAGGAACTGCTGCTAACCCAAAATGAGTTCCTGTAGCAATTGGATGAAATTATATAGGAAATTACTGTGCCATGGTACACTAGATAAATTATTCCACAAGTGTGTATTTATAGACGTAAACTGCACAAAGAAACCATCATAACAATTACCAGAACTAATCACTCCTGGAACTGGTGATCTTGTTTACCTTTCATTTGGGCTGTGAAATGAACCAACATAACTATGAAAAGCAGCATTCTGTTTAGTAGTGAGACTCAGCATCTGATAATGGGGGTTCGCTTAGCACTCTGCCTGTCTCATGACTAGAAAAATGTACTTTTCATGTTACCTGATAATCCTCTGCTTTTAAAGCATAACAGACTTCTGGTAACACGCAATTCTGTATTTTTCAGTTGTAAAAGCAAGGGAATGGGAATGATTAATAATGAATTTGTTTCTCTTTTAAACTTTATCCTGCAACAAGATGCATGCAGATTGGCTCCTTGTCCACCCGTAGTCCCATAGAAATCAGTCCTCATGTTAAGATTGACCTTGCTTTTAGCTCATTGTAGAATCAAGGCCTTTGACATTTATTCTACTTTGGCATTTTTGCATTAGTGTGAGGGAGGAAATTGCCTTATTTTACGTCTTAAATAAAACGTGTTGTGTACACAGGGGAAAAAATGAAATAATCATAAATTAGTAATGTGAAACTAATAAAATTTTAATAGTAATAGATGTTTTTGTCTTTCATGAAACACAAACCTACAACAAACACGTAAAGCTTTTTGTCATGGGGCTACATTCTGTTTAACAGGATAATTTTATTCCTGGGTGAATGAATGAGTCACATGGAAAAAAATGTTCTAAATAGTTAGCATCTGCAGGCAAGTATTGTTACAACATGTACATTGTGGTTTCAGTGAGCGCAGTTTGGCTTTGAAGTTGAATGTAGGCTTTGGTGAAAAAAATTTCCATGTACTACACAAAAATTAGTCAAAGTTTCAGAAATTAAACCTTATTCAAAGAAGAAATATTGGTCACTAGTCCCTTGTCTTTTCTGAAAGAACTCTACAAGCTTTACTATACTGTGACAGTATGTTACAATATAGTCTTCTCTGACTATATAATAATATAATACAGATTGGTCTTGACTATCTGAGCACATCTAAATTATGTTACAACAACCATGCTATTGAACCATTCTACAACCCTGGTGTCCTGTTAAGATCTGATCCCGTCCACACAAGCAAAACAAAATTATTATAACATTGTACAGTTATAATAATTTTCCCCTTCACAATAAATTTAGTAGTGTAGACTGATCCAAAGTATCAGTAAAATAATGCTCTAAGTCATAAAACAGCAGTCACAGAGAAATGCCAAATCACACAGAAGTTCATTTTATCTTGTTGGGTTCGAACCCTCTAACTCCATCGAAAGCAATGCTTCTTTGCTTCTGTGCCCACCATTTATTCAGCACAGAAATCTCAATCCAAATATGGTTCTGATGCAAACTTCTAAAACCAAGAACATGTTCTGCTAATGGAAAGAAAACCCTTCCCATTCTTTTTACGAAGTTTCTCAGCTGAGAGCAATAGTGTGGATTACAACCCGATTTAGTTTTTTGAAACAGAAAATACAAAATTTGTTAGTTAAAAGGAGGGTTGCACCTACATTCAGATAATGTGGGAGTTGGATTAAGAAGGTTTTTCTTGAAAAGAGCAGTTGAATGCATGCCAGTGAGTTGAGGAGAGAGGATGATAGTTTCTGATGGCTTTGATGGCTGAAAAGAGCTCTCTAATGTTGGTAGTAAAGACATTTTGCATTTCTGAGATATGTAAACTATATGCCCCTACAGTAATGGATAGGCACATTTTAATTAATTATAACACGAATTGTTTAAAGGCAAGAGGGATTCTACTGTACAGAAAAAATAGCCATGACCTGTCCCATAGGACTCTCAGAAGGCAAGAGGCTGGAATTAAAATCTGCTCAGCTCATAATGGAACAAGGAGAATTTAAGGAAGCATCATTTCTGTCCTTCAATCTTAACTTCCTGAGAGGCAATGCTTGTGGCCAGGCCAAAGATGGAAATACCACTAACTTCTCGCCCTATCCCAAATGTAAGGCAACTCATGTTTCAGTCTAGCAAAACTTAGCTACTGGGAAATCTTGCAAATAGGGATAGATAGTTATCAACAGTCCTTTACTGGTGGCATATTCCTCCCTTTAGAATTTATAAAGTATCTACAGAAAGTATTCTTGCAATTCCTGATAAAACTTATACCTCCAAATTTGTACTGTTAAGTACATATCAACCCCCAAAAAACCAAGCAAAGAACCATCCTCACTTGAAATGACTTTATTTGATAGTAATCAGGAAATCAACACTTAATGTATAGATTTTCAGAAAACTAGTGAAAGAACTTAAAAGCCATTTTTCCATTTAATATCAGAATGAGAAATGAATTGCATAACAGAGGAGAAAGACAGAAGAAAACAGTGTGACCCATTAAGTTCCTGACCATACTGGGCTCAAAACCTGCCAGCTACACCCGATTGTTGACTAGCAGAATTGTAGCACATTTTGAATGATCAAATGTTAGCTAGCAACTGTTCTTATCCTTGTAATGGTAGGTCCTGCAGTGTTGCTGGTATAATCGCTGAAGGATCACTGAACTGATACAAGCTACTAACATGAATAAATCTATAATCTCAGTTGCCTACTCTGATAAGTGGTTTGAGCATTGGCCTGCTAAACTCAGGGTTGTGAGTTCAATCCTTAAGGGGACCACTTAGGGATCCGGGGCAAAAATCAGTACTTGGTCCTGCTAGTGAAGGCAGGGGGGCTGGACTTGATGACCCTTCCAGTTCTAGGAGATAGGTGTATCTCCTATTATTATTATTTAAGTGCTGCGCACAGTGTGGAGAGACCAATATTTTGACACATTTCTTTTGCCTGTATCCCAAATTAGGACTTGATCCTGTGCACTGCTGAATGCCTCCCATGAGGTGTGAATGCCCTCAACTCCCAATGATTCAAAGCTCCCTTTCCGACAGTTTATGAAGATGAAGGAAATACAGGTCCCAGTTACTCTTACAACTTTCCTCTTGGGAGCCTTTTCAGGTCTGAGCAAATTCGGATCAGAGCTAAAACTAGCAGACCATCTCATGCTGACAGGAAAAATCCTGGTTGCATGGAAATGGGAGTTACAAGCAATTCCCTCAATGCCAGAATGGCTCTGCCAAGCTTGTCATGTAGCTGGAATGCACAAATTGAGTGGTGACCACAATGATGAAGTTCAAGAAAATGGCCTTAATTGGGATCCATTCTTTGAACATGCCAGAGAATTAAGTAAAACTGACAAGCCTGCAGTGACAACTATCCTGGAAATAACTACAGCAATGGAGCCAATCACAAGCCAAACAACTGAGCCATGAAGAAACATTATCTAAGCCTATTATTTTGACATTTATCTTGTACGTTCTACTAGAATCTAGCTGGCTTTTATCTAGTATATCCCATATGCTTATGACCTTCCCCCCCACACTTCCTGCCTAGGGCCCCCATGCCTCCACCCTCTTCTCCTTCAAAACTGTCTTTATATCATATTTCTTTTATCAGGCATTTTAGCCCTAGGCTTCCTTTCATAATGTGTGAAATACTCCACTTATACTTAATCCATACTCAGGCAACTCTGAAGTTAGTGGGAGTTGGACTGAGTACAACTGGAGTAAGGCACTCAGGATTTGGCCCAGTAATGGTATCTGTATATATTTTACATACACTCAGCTGTGCATTAATAACCAAAACATTCACATGAGCTTATCTTTGGACCCCTTTCCCAGCCTTCCCTACCTTCTGCCCCAAGTGCTTGTTACCCTCTCTCCTCCGACTGTCTTAACTCAGATGATAAATTAATGAGGACAGCTCTTCCACCTGAAATGCACACAAAGGGGTCCCTGAAGCTGCAGATCTCTTCCACACACAATATTGGGGAGCATTGCCCCTGGCACTGATCACTCATTCTTGGCTCCCATCCCACGGGAGTCCTTAATGAGTCAAGAATCTGTGCACAATGTTGACAGTGCACTGTACACATATCTGCTATGAGCACTATCCACCTCATCCTATCCCCAATCCTGCAGAGTTGCGGATGCATTGTTAGGGAGCTAGGTAAGAAGCAGGGAGTCCAGAAACTGGTGCATAGGCCCCAAGTGAAAACTGATTATGGATTGCAGGGGATAGCCCTTCATTTTAAACTGGCTTCTCTCCCCTGCTCCAAACACACCTCACATAAGTTGCAGCAGATCAGATCAGAACTTACTCCCTTCCTGAGGTCTGGTTTTATTTGCAAAATAAATTCTCCATCTTTTTTTCCCCACTCTCTCTCTCTCGAGCCACTCCCACTTCCCTTAATGAACACTGGCAACACAGGTAGAACCCACTTACCATTTCCCAGCACAATCATTACCAGCTATGAAGGTGGAATTGTTAGCCCAACAATGCCAGCCTATTTTAAATATTTTCATAAACAGGTATCTACGGGACTGATCCGGGGAACACTTGCACACTTTATGCACATGAATAGTTCTGATGAGTCAGTGAGACTGCTTGTAGGTGGGAAGTTAAACACATGCATAACTGTGGCAGGCTTAGGCCTATTCAGGGAAACTCAGTATTAGGGATCAACCAAAAATATCTCTCTGGGAAAATTGGACAATTGGAGGAATTCACATTGTTTGCTCAGATATTAAAAAATAACGGTGTGGCAAAATATGGGAACATTTCAATTTAGAAGCACTCCAGTCACATAACTATGTCTGACTGCAGAGCTTATCCAAGAGACTACAGACCTCAAATGCACAACTATCCCAACTCAACCACCTTTCCTGAACTGCCAAGAAAATGTGGAACCCAGCGAAAGCAAAGGCACTGAGGAGTCTCTGATGGATAGATGGCAACAGGAGATAAACTTCCCTCCCTTTACTGTCAAATCCTGAGCTCCTCCCTCAGGGTGCAATTCTGCAACCCTAACTAATGTGGAGAAGCACTTGAGTAACTAGTCTCACTGATACCAATGCATATACAAAGATTACAATATTGGGGCCTCAAAGTGAGGGCCCAATTCAGCAAACTAGTTAAGTACATTTTTAACTTTAAACACTTGCTTAAGTCTCGTTCAAGCTAAGAGGAGTCAAGAATATGCTGAACTGGGGCCCTAATCGATTCCTACTCAAGCAAACTCACAAGGACATCAGTGGGAATTCCTGGAATCAAGACAAAATAAAAACTGAGGCACCAATACAGCAAGTTGCAGGCTGACCCCTACATCCTTTAGAGTCTCACTGACTTCCTGGAGCTTACTCAGGCACAAGAGTCTGGCCCATAAGGAGTGGCTTGCTGAATTGGGCTCATAGATTTAGGAATCAAGTTCTTTACACTTACAAGCTGCATACACAATGGAACAAAATTTGCACCAGTGACCAAAAAAAAACCCCAAAACCATAATTGAGCTGTTTGTGTGTTACATGAAAATTAATATTTGATATCTAGTGAACAGCAACACTGACAGCCACTGATCTTGGCACAAATTATAAATGCTGACATTGTAATGAAGCAAGTACATTGCTGCATATGACCTGTAAATGCCATCCCCTCCCTCACAAAAAAATTAAACCTTCCAGGAAGGCATCCAAAAAAGATGACACCTAATACTAGGGACTAACAGCAACAGAAAATCTAAATCATAACAAAGCAAAACGTTTTAAGAGCTATGTTGAGTGCCAAAAAACTAAATGAAAGACTTTATCTACTCCCAAAATAACAAACCAGTCTAGGTGCCATAAATGGTTTAGCAGTTCTGGAAAAGGCAATTATTTAATGCCAAGAATAATAGACACCTTTAATCAAATATGAACTCCTTACAGTGATTTGCCATATATAACTAAGACAAAATTTAGTAAATCCTACATGCCTGTGCCTAATCAACACATCCAATTATTTATAAGTATATTTAAATTCTAACATACCAGTAATATCCTGCATCGCTGTTTTCCATTATAGATTTAGTCTTTCAATAGTTCTTTCTTGTTCTACCTCTAAAACATGAATAAAGAATTAAACTGTAAAAATGGAATGGAAAAGGTGCAGCTGGGGCAAATGAGAACAATACAGAGACTTGATCTGAGTTATTCGAAAAGTTCAATGCAATTAGATCCGTGCTCTTTGGAGAAAAGGGGTTATTCAAAATTGTGAAGCAATGAAAAAGATTGTGTGCTAGAGGCTGACTTGATCTAGTGCTCACTACAAGAATAAGAGGACACAAACTAAGAATAGGTCAGGCTCTAGAGGCATATACATATATACAAAGAAAAAATGAATAAATTGCAAAGGGAATGGAAAGCAATAGGAACAACAGCTTCATTTTAATCATCTAGTTGTGAGCTATGGATTTCAATTTCAAACTCAAATGAGGTCCCAGATCTTTCCTGACCAACTTTGATCTCTATAATACCTCTTTTTCTTCTATTATGTGTTCTAAGATTAGATTTGGCACTGTATAGGCGCTGCTTGAAAGCACTTGGTAAAGCATGTGCTATGCTGTAAAGACTCATGCTGTCCAAACAGCCCATATGAAAATGCTGAACCCAATCCATTTGGCATTGAGTTTTCATCTCATCTCAAACTGGGAATAGCAAAACTAGAAAAAAGCCAAAGAAAGGCTTACAGGTGTGTGGGTGAGGGAGCGGTAGAGCTCCAACACAAAGAGGGATTTAAAAGATGATGTACCGTAATATGCCCTGCACTTCCCATAATGCAAGAACAGAGTGTTTCATGGAATTAAAAGGGAAGTCAAGTAAAATGGATAAAAGGAAATACTTTTATATGCAAATAAATAGACACTATAACGAATTGCCATGGACATTACTGAGGCAATTAGCTTAGTAAGAGTCAGAGACAGGTTAGACTTATCTGAATAAAAACAACATCTAAAGATACAGTAGCTAGAAGAACCATTACAAAAAGTTACCAATTCTCCTCCTTTAAGATCACCCGCTGGAGTCGAGAAGAATTTTGTCCCATCATATAGTGTTGTGCAAATATGCAACGTATAGAGACAGGAAAGTGTTGATTCCAATGGCACTATGACAATTCACACAAGCTAAGGATCTAACTAGGATGCTGGACTATGTCAACCATTGGTCTGCTCAGGCATGGTGAGCCATGAGAGCTAAAGTCACAAAGGGACATAATCACTGCGATGCTGAGTGTTGCAGTGATTAACTTTTAGGCAACCAGGGGAATGTCTACATTGTGTCTGACCAATGCCAACTGACTTAGGCTTGCAGAGCATGGGCTAAGGAGCTGTTTAATTGCAGCGTAAAGGTTTGGGCTGCTGCCTGGGCACTGGGACCCTGCCACCTCTCAGAATCCTAGAGCCTCGGCTCCAGCCTGAGCCAAAATGGCTACACCATAATTAAACAGCCCCTTAGCCCAAGCCCTGTGAGCCTGAGTTAGCTGGCTCGGGCCAGCCGTGGGTGTTTAATTGCAGTGTAGACATATCCTAGAAAGCTATGGGGATTCACAAAGCCTTAGTTAGATGCTCAACCTTCCTATACAATGAATGGAGGGAGATATGTGCCTAACAATTGGATTCACAAAAACCCGGCAGGCAGAGCCACCTTTGCTAGCCAGTGGGAGGGGTGTGTCCTAAGCCCCACTCTGCTCAGGAAGTGCAGCACCGAAGGCCAGCCTGAAGGGACATGCCCATCTCTGCTTGGGGTTCTCAGCTGTGAACCCACTCGAGGAGGAGCATGATGAGGGCCTCCCTCATAACTTTCAGCCCAGTGGTTAGAGCCCTCATCTGGGATGTGAGAGAACCAAGGTTCAAGTCCCTGCTCTGCTGGAGGAGGAGAAGGGATTTAGAACAAGGATTTGCCACCCCTCAGCTGATGTGCTCTAAACACTGAGCTATAGGATACTCTGATGTTGGGGATCCTTCAATCTTTCCTGTTAAAGTTGTTACACTCTGGATAACTAAATAGTCACTGTACCGGGGGACCGGATCCTCTACTGCCCCAGTGAGTGCCCTACCCACCAGGCTACAGAGTCATTCTCTTTCTGGCCCAGCAACAATTTATTTATCCATCCAATTAGACCTACTTCAACAGAAGAGATTGAAGGACAAGCCCAACCCACTATCCCAGTGGCAGGCCTCTCATCCGAGAAATAGCAGATCCAAGTTCAAGTCTCTGTTTGCCCCGTCTGATAGAGTGGGGCTTGAAACCAGTGGTCTCCCACAGCCCAGGTGAACAGTCTAACTGGGCTAAAAATTATAAAAGGGAAAGTCTTTTCCCCCTCTCCACCAGCTGTTTTGTGTAGAGTTAGGTGGCCTCTATGTAGGCCTATTGGTCAGGCCCTGCAGGCAAGCTAGGTGGAAGAAATCCTATACTCCTATATTCCTTGCTCCCAGACCCGTGTGTGTTCCCAGCACCACACTGCTTTTCTAAACAATAGTATGCTGCAGAATGGTCACAACAGGCACTTAGACTCATAAACTCATAGACAATGGCACCATCGTGATCATCTAATCTGACCTTCTGCACATTGCACGCCACAGAACCATGACGACCCACTCCTGTAATAGATCCATCTGGCTGAGTTACTGAAGACCTCAAATCATGTTATAAAGACTTCAGGTTACAGAGAATCCACCATTTACACTTGTTTAAACATGCAAGTGACCCGTGCTCCATGCTGCAGAGGAAGGTGAAAAACTCCCAGGATCTCTGCCAATCTGACCTGAAGGGAAATTCCTTCCCAACTCCAAATATGGTGATCATTTGAACCCTGAACATTTCAGCAAGACGCACCAGCCAGACACCTGGGAAAATAGTAGTAACTTAGAGTCCTCCCCATCTACAGCCCCATCTCTGCCATTGGGGGGTTTTTGCTACTAGCAGTTGCCAATGGATCCCATGCCACTGTAGGCAGTCTCATCATATCATCCCCTCCATAAACTTATCAAGCTCAGTCTTGAAGCCAGTTAGGTTTTTTTGCCCCCAATTCTCCCCTTTGAAGGCTAGTCTAGAACTTCACTCCTCTGATAGTTAGAAACCTTTGTCTAATTTCAAGCCTCAACTTGTTGATGGCCAGTTTACATCCATTTGTTCTTGCATCCGCATTGGCTCTTAACTTAAATAACTCCACTCCTTCCTGGTATTTATCCTTCTGATGTATTTATAGAGAGCAATCATTTCTCCCCCTCAGTCTTCATGTGGTTAGGCTAAACAAGCCAACCTCCTTAAGTCTCCTCTCGTAAGGTAGGTTTTCCATTCCTCTATCATCCTTCTTTGCACCTGTTCCAGTTTGAATTAAGCTTTCTTAAACATGGGAAACCAGAACTGCACACAGTATTCCAGATGTTGTCTCACCAGTGTCTTCTATAATGGCAATAACACTTCCCTATCTCTAATGGAAATACCTTGCCTGATACATCCTAGGGTTGCATTAGCCTTTTTCATAGCTGTGTGAAATTGGCAGTTCATAGTCATCCTGTAATCAACCAATACACTCAAGTCTTTCTCCTCCTCTGTCACTTCCAACTGACACATCCCCAGCTTATAGCAAAAATTATTGTTATTAGTTTCTAAGTGTATGACCTTGCACTTTGCACTATTAAATTTCTATTACTCCAGTTTTCAAGGTCCTCCAGATCTTATTGCATGCTATTCTGGTCCTCCTCCATATTGGCAATACCTCCCAACTTTGTGTCATCTGCAAATTTTATTAGCATGCTCCCATTTTTTGTGCCAAGGTATGACGTTATCTGATTGCAGTATGACTGTGCAAATCATTGTTGCTACCACTGTTACATAATTGCAACGAATCTTCTACAAAATGTGACCCATGGCCAGAATGGGTTAGGCAGCTTGCAGGCTAATTGACCCAGATTCAACTTTTAGGAACATATTGGTAGATAATGTTTGTGTTTTTTGTGTGTTTAGAGGTTAACAATGTAATCAAACAGTCCCTTTCTAGGCTGTATTCTGTTAATTCAGAGATCAAAAGACATCTTAACATTTAAATGAACTGTAAACATAGTAATATCACTGTATTCATCTCTCTTTGAAATGTACAGAAAATCACCTGCAAATGGTGGAAAACCAGGCAATTGCCTTATGCTAATCCCTGTCGCTAATTATGAGTGATGCTTAGGAAATAGGTCTACTTCAAAATCTCCATGAGTGTCTATTGTTCGCCTAACGACTCCGACCTGTCAAGAGAAGGCCTAGAACTGTATAAAAACCCCTTGGATCCGGATCATTTTTATCTCAGATCCACTTGATGCTTCATGCAGGGGAAGCATAAATCATAAAGCTGAGATCTCCAGTCCTAACTGGATTGCCCTGAACATAGACATTGGACTAACCAATACTTTTAACCAATACTCTCGCTCTCTTTCTTTTTTAATAAATTTTAGTTTAGTTAATAAGAATTGGCTGTAAATGTGTATTTGGGTAAGATCTGGGTAACGTGTCCGATCTTTTGGGATAGGTAGAACTTTCTTATCTGATGAATAAGATGGTCAGTAATCCTCGTCATATTTGACTTGGGAGTCTGGGTGGAGATCTGAGGCTGGGTTGCTTTAAAGGAACTGTGTTGTTGGCTTCTGGGTAACCAGTGAGATATTATACAAGCTGTTCTGTGCTGGCTTGGTAAATCTATGTATTGGAAAATCCACCAGCTTTGGGGATTGTCTGCCCCATTCTTTGCAGTTCACCCTAATTGAGTGACCTCAGTGCGCCTCCCCTGGGACTCCAGTCACACAAGGTCATTAATAAAAATGTTAAATAAAATTGGTCCCAAAATGATCCCTGGTGAACTCTGCTAGTAACTTCCCTCTAGCTGGAGAGTTCATCTTTCTGAATAACCCAATGTAGTCTCCCTTTTTACTGGTTCCTTATCCACCTTTCACTTCTCATATTAATTCCCATCTTCTCCAATTTAACTAATAATTCCCCATGTGGAAATGTATCAAATGCCTTACTGAAATCCAGGTAGATTAGATCTACTGCATTTCCTTTGTCTAAAAAAAAAAATAATCAGTTCTCTCTTCAGAAAAAGAGATCAGGCTGGTTTGGCATGATCTACTTTTGTAAAACCACTTTTATGATTCTAACTTCTATAGCCCACATCTAGTACAGCACAAGCTGCTTAGAATAGATTTAGCTGGAAAACCTGGTTGTATATGTTTTAAACACTCTGTTCAAAGCAGACAGAAGGAAATAAGGAGAAAGAAACAAGCAGAAAAACATGGGAAGAAATTTGGGAATCTATGAATTTATACTTGGAGTGTCATGAATCAGTAAATAAAGCGGGAAAGAATGTTTTACTTTAGGAAAGAAAACACTAGTAAAGGTACAGAAGACTCAAGGGGAAATGTTGCCGGCCATAATTTTATACTTTAGCCAAAAAGGAACTGCAATTTAGAGAAGAAAAGGATCAAGGAACAATAGATAAAATCTCAGAAAAGAGATTTTCAGTGGCACTAGTCATATTTCCATTGGATTGGGTTAGAAAAAGACAGTTTTTACTTCAATCGCCCACATCTGTTTCCACTAAAGTCTGCTGGGCAGAATAAATAACATTGTATGTGACTTTGGTGAATGAGACTTCATTATGGATATACCAAATCCTACTTAAAATTCTACCTGCTAAGTCAGTCTCTATAAACTTTATTTTTAAACAAATTACTTTTGCATTCAGGAGATATACTTTTTTTGGGGGGGGGTAGGGAGTTAATAAAAATCATTGTTGATAGTAATAGAATATAAATCAATGGGCTGTTCATTAAGAATACAGGTATGCACTTCTAGGATGCGTTAAGAGAAGCATCAGAGTACATAAACGGCACCCAGCACTCAGGAGCAATATAGAAAATGCCGGTGCTTTACAGAAAATGTTTTTACTTACTGAGGCCAGGCAGCTGAAGCTATAAAATTAAGTTTCATTTTCTACAGAAAAGGTTTTACAAATATATACCATTATCTTATTGTCTCTACTACTAAAGCCCTTGTCAGTGGTCTGGTCATCTCTTCCATTGATAAACCTTCCCCTGTTCAGCCTTCCTGCTTCTTACTGTATCAACTGTAGGCTCCTTGTCCACATCTACAAGGCCCTACATACCCTTTCCATTATATACTTCTCTAATCTTATTTCCCGCTACTCCCCATCTTGCTTCTTTCTGCCATTTATGCTCTTATCCAGTCCTCTTACATTTTTGCTTTGTCTCCTGTTGCCACGCTTGCCTTCTTCATACCTTCTATTGTTCCTGTGATGTTACATCCCATATTCTTCATAGAAATATGGTTATGACATGACTGTGGCCTAAATAAGATATATTTTATGCAAGATGGGTCTTGTAAGGTATCATTGGAAAGGTTATAATTCACTGAATGTGATGATCCAATTTGTATGCATGTATCATTTCTATATTTAAAGTTAGGAATATTGACTATGTAACAATTACAACTGTGTGTGTATTCAGGAAACACACACCAAACAACGGGCAATCACAGCCTTGATGAGCCATTACGTAGAAACAGTAAGACTGTGAAAATACTAATCTCTCTCCTTCCTGAGAGGCGACCGGGGACATAGCTGTGACACTACTAAATCAGGCGATAAGATCACTTGATACAAAATACCACCTTGAACCCTGCTGGTACTTTTACTCTTTAGGGGGAGGGGATCAAACAAAGGTTTCCCGCTTTAGGTAAACCCTTTTCAAGGCTGGGAGGGGATTAATCTGGACTCTCCTCCATTGCCTACCCAAGAAGAAAGACTGCTGAAAGTACCTGAGAGGAAAGGTAAGGGTGAGTCCAGACTGAGCCGGGGGTCCCATCTGTAAGAAGAGAGAACTATAACTCTAAGCTACAGAAACTCTGCATCCTGCCTTATTCAACATTTAAGGTGAGAAATTACATTTTGTAACCTGTTTCTTTAGTGAATCAAGCCAGTCTGAGTGTTTTGTTTTATTTGCTTGCTTAGTAATCTGCTTTGTTCTGTTTGCTATCCCTTATAATCACCTAAAATCTGTCTGTCGTAGTTAATAAACTTATTTCTCGTTTATAACATAACCCAGTCTTTGCAATCCATATCTGCGGGTGGAGGGGGGAGAAGAAGCTGTGCACATCTCTCTTCACATTGAGGGAGAGGGCAAATTTTTATGAGCTTGCGCTGTGCAGATTTTTCTATACAGCACAAGACAATACACCTTTGGGTCTGCAAGGGAGGTGGGCACCTCAGTGCCGGGGCAAGTCCTTTAAGTTGAGTCGTCCCACAGCTGATCTCAGTGTCTGTGTCTTTCTGCAGCTGGGTGTGGCCCTGCCTGTCTGTGTGCTAGAGGAGGCTTAAGAGCCTGTCTCAGTAAGACAGGGTAAAGGGGGCCCAGACTGGCAGAAGAGGCGAGGTCAGTGGTATTCCAGTATGTCAGGTAGCACCTTAAAGGGGGGCAACCTGTCACAGTGCCTATAATTTCTCCCTTTTCTCATCCACCAAGCACCTCCCTCATCACCTTTGAGTCCCCCCCTTAAATCCCAAGCAATAATCCCTATAATCACCCTCTCCTGAACTCCTGTCCTTGTGTCTTGTTTTATTTACACTGCAAATTTTTGGGGGAAGAGAGAGTGTCTTTCTACATGTGTAAAAGGCCATCAACTTTATGGGGCAATACACTTTTAAAATTATTTTTATTTACAATTGAACGTAGAGGCCCCAAACAAGATTAATGCCCCATCGTGCGAGAAATTGCTATTAATTACTTTTTTCACTGTAAAGCAAATACAACCAAAATTCATCTGCTAAATCTAAACATTCCCCTGCAGTTCTGGAAAAGCAGATACTACGCCTTGTGCTGATGCACGGCAACCAAAATGACAAATTGAACTTTCACAGAGAGTGAAATCGATCAGAAGCGAACAGCCTGGCTTACTCTCGCAGGCCCAGTGAAACGTCAAAAGCCAACTAATGACATAAAAGAATAATTGATTAAAAAACTATTTCAATCTCAATAATCAAAGTTGTTGTCAGAAGACAGGTAAGGAAAACCTTGTAGGTTGTGTGGTTTTTATCTGAGGAATTTTCCCTTATCTGAAGATTCTTTATATTACTTGAAAAAAAGAAAACAACATTCTATAGAAATCTCTTTAGTGCTTTCATCTCTTTTCTACAAGTGTTTTGTACCTAGAGACAAGTGTACTGGACATGTTCTGCTTTGTCTTGAAAAACTAGGTTTGTGCGCTGTTACACAGTGTGTGTTATGTAACCGGGTCCATTCAAAGTGGATAGCATTGCTAAAGACAATTAATAAGCAAAGGCTTGAAAACAAACCATCAACAGCCTGGAGAAGTGACCCTGAATGCCCTTGTAGCTGTACTGCTGCTGTGGTCTTGTGCCAGGATAGGAAGATCATTGCCAAGGGGGTGCAGTGCTGAGAGACCATAGCTCTTAGTACTCTTCTTTGATGCACAGCTAGTTTTTCGCGATACGTGAGGTACTGAGTGGTATAAATTATGATTCAAAGAAAGCACACAAGAGAGGAGTGCATTATGGTGCCTGGTTACTCAGTGGTACACAATCGGTGCTGCATGCCTCGGATTAGGTGTCCCGTTGACAATAATGAGGGCGCACTGTAGATTATGTTGGCCTATATGTCAACATTAGCTAATTACCACACAGTGACATCTGCAAGCATTCAGTCTTGACATACTTTTCCTCTTGAAACCTCCCTCCCCCCTGTTGCACACACACACAATCAATGTTTCCAGGGTACATTTAATTATTTGCACCAATAAAAGTGATAATTAATTGGTAAAGAGCTTAAATACCTTGGACCAATGATAGTAATTGTAACATGGACTAAGGCTTGAGGAACATCTGCTTCATTCGTTATACAAGCACTGATGGGAGCCGCTGCATTAAGTTCAAACCTGGAAAATACAGCTCAATGGAATCATCCTATGGTAGCTACCACTAACCTGCACCCCAACTGTACAGCTCAGACAGCACCGTCAGAAAAGGAGCACAACTCCT